>NW_009188808.1:0-31317 GCF_000690835.1 Fulmarus glacialis
AACCCAAACTATTCTATGATTCTAATCTTCAATCTATTTTGCACATAAACAGTTTTGAGATCTAGGTGTAAAGTGAGGCACACTAAGCATGTCACATCACTGCTTTTGAATTTTGACATCCATTCCAACACAGTCTATAGCCACAGTGTACTCTAATACTACAATGTGTCAAGTGCTTTACAACACATCGTATTTTCACTCCCCTCCGCCATAGGAAGAGGGCAAAACCACATGAACACCGCTCAGCTAAACTGAGCATTAGAATCAAGTTCTCCTTAACCCTGTCAACCATTACAGCAAGCAGTTAAGACATTCTTAATAAAGCCCTTGCCTTTCTATAATGAAAAAAAAAAATTATGCACTTTCCACACTAGCCTCTTCTATTACAATGACACAAGCTCTTAAGATAATCTTAAGAATTTTGAAGTTTTTTCTACTAAAAAGAAACATTTCCACGAGGTTTTCTTGTTTCCATCCTGAAAAGAAATTTCCATTTATTTCATCTTCCTGACATCTATCAGTCCTTATTCTGAACTGTTAAAAACTTTGCATCAACCACCTCATAACCACACACCATTCACCTCCATTTAAATCCGCCTTGAAATGTATTTCACCTTATATTGGATAGGCCAAAAATTAGTATTTAAAGGAGTCATAACTAAGACCTATTACATTCTGCCTCTGCCACACAATTTCCTGCTATATTTAGGGAATTTAGGTTAGTCAAGTTTAATTTCTAGTAAGTTACATGATTTTGAAGAGAAAGAACCCCTTCGTTATTTTTAATGTCAAGTACTGCCTAGAAGCTGGGGTGATGAAGACCCACTGTCCTAAGAATTGCATAAACATAAGTGAAGACTGTTAGTTCTTTGGAGTGGAGGAGTAAATATGCAAGTAATCCTTTTCAGTTTGTTAACTTCTACAAGGTGAGTGGTACAAAGTGACACTTTAAGAGGAGAGTGCAACATACAGCACATCTCCCCGTCCCTCTCCTCTGCAAGAGCTTTGCCCCCTCTTTCAGGCAATGATAACCTCATAGTTAGCACCACCTAAGGTTTTGCAAATTCAGTCGCACTTCAGACACAACACCCATTGTCCCTCATGTGCTGTTTGAGGTCATCCTTTCCTAATTTAGCCTGTAGCGGACATTCACCACCAAACAGCCTGTGTCCTTTGGTCCCAATATGCCTATAAGCTTGAACAAAGTGCAACACTTTCTTTTAATTTCCACACTGATTTTACACACAGCTAATTTATTTGCTCTTCTGCTAACTCTGTCCTTTTCTCTTCCTGGAATTTATTTACTCACCTGATGCTCTTATTCAGAGCATACAAGATTTTGTTTAGCTAGAATAAACAGAACAGCCTCTTCTTTCCTTAAGTCCAGACTTTTGCAGAGCATCCTAGTTGTACTTTCCAGGCCTGCCTGACTAGAACTTCCCTCTTCTGTCTGCAAGTAGCCAGGATCCACACGTGACACTCCCTGGAGGGTGGCCTCAATGCCAAGACTAACACTCTTAATACTTCCTTGACATTGGCTGAAGATTCCTGCCTGGTGCATAATAGTGCTCACGTTTTTCAGAACAATAACACATGAGCAGCTCAGCCTGCAAACTACCAGTATTCTCCTCTTCTATGGTTTGCAACTGAAAATTAAGCTTAAAAAAAAACATTAACTCATCTTATGAAAGCTATTAGTTTACACTACTGATTTCCCTCACTGCAATTACTCCTTGTTCAAGATAACCTATCTGCTACGTCATATTCCTGTATATTTTTATTGTTAATAATGCCTCAAACCTTACATTTTTGATTTACTAAAAACAATTCAATAGCAACATGTTAATGAAATTTGACAGTCAAGAACTCTATTAATGTCCTTGCACTGTTTAACATCTCCTTTTCAGCAAGATCTACTGCCACCTCTTGAGGCAACTCCCTGCCCATCCCATAACTCTTCTAGATTCCATACACTCCAGCACAGTATTTTCCTATATAAAGGTCATACAAAATATTTATCCAAGCCCACAGAGTCTTCACCCACTGCATTTCTTCTGCCTCAAAAATGATTAAAACAAACATATACATGAGGTTAGTCATTCTAGTTCTAACTTTGGATCCCCTCCACTAATTCTTTCCTTCAGCATTTATTATGAAGTCAGGCCCCACAAAGGGCTAAGACTAACAAGCCTGCTGTAGGTCAGATCACTTTCTCACTGTCCTCAAAGGCATCATCAAATTTCATACTGTCTTACTGTTTTCCAGTCATACAGTATACTGATCTGCCTCAATATAAAACTAAATATTTGTTGCCAGCTTGAAACTTCATACAGCAGTTCTTTCAACATGCAAGGACACAGATTAGCACTAAACTGTCTTGTATTATCAAACAATATCCAGTAGGAAAACTTAGTGACAAAGATCCAACAATTCTGTATCACTGCATTTTACTATGAGCAGTTTAAAATTATAAAACTCACACCCACAATCAAAAAGAACCTTTAAGACTTGCCCATTACTTTAAACATACTAATAGTAATTGTTGGTGTTAGTTGTAACAACCATGTTCCTTCTCAAATACTGGAAGAAGGAGCTTAACTGAGATGGTGGGGAAGGAAAAACATTCCTTACGATCTAAATTTCAAGTCATGCAACTTTTCTCATTATTACTGCCTAATCATTTTATTTCTAGAGGGAAACCCTATTACTAAAAGCCAAGTAGTCTAAAAGTAAAAATCACAGGTACTAAGACATAAGCGTCAACTCAGAAAGACAATGCAACAGAGAAGTGATCTGACACTGTAAATTTTATACCTTCATAAAAGTCAATTTACTGGAAATTGAGAGGCATACTTCCCAAGTAGTCATTCCTGGTAAATGAGTCAAAGTAGAGCAATAATGGAAAATTCCTGCATGTTTATACCAAAAGTTACAAATAAATTTGCATTCTTGCTCAATAGACACCTATTAAACACACCCAAACATGGTATGTGAGCACATTGTGTATATATTAGAATGACAACTAACATTTTCCTCATATGGAGAGCTTATGCATTATAGTCTTAGAACAAGACAGAGGTAACATCAGAGACAGAAGTGAATTAACCTTATCACAAAATTCAAACACCTGAAATTTATTGGGAGGCTCCAAGAAAACCTAGATATAATTAAAATCAAGTGCAACACTCAGTAACAAGTGCAGTCAAGTCTTTGTCTCAAATGTGTTTTTGAAAGAAGAATATTTCCAACTCTTAGCTTATGTGCACCTTCTATTCTTTGCCTAGCCTTTGGACATGTTCCATCTAAATACTGAAACACATAATGGGGGAAAGGCAAGAAAGGCCATTTCAGCCTTGCAGAGTTAACGTACATTTCTATTTGGACTGTAAGCAATGTAGTGGAATCTGTCTGTCTGTACTCCCATCTGTACTTTCTTGATAATGATGACCTAAGAACAGCACATACGACAAGTTATACTGATTAACTCTTTGTGATACCATCAATACAAATTTCAGATTCAACAAAACTGTAGTATAAAACACCCTTAAATGAAAACAATGAACAAAAAAGCCTATCACTTCACTACCCTGCCAAAGCCAAAAATCCAGGAGAAAAATGGCACTGCTCTCTTGAAATTAAGTCTTTATTTACAGTTGGTGAGGCTACTGATATTCTTTGGGATAAGCACTTAATAAGAACAAATTTGCAGGAATAAAATTATGGAGCTATCTTCAGGTTTCTCAGTAGATAGAAAGTCCCTCAGGTTATTTCCATAAGCAAAATCCATCTTCCTTCTTTCTTTGCCCAGTTTTAGGATATTTGGTTTTCATTCACACTGCTACAGATACAACCACTGGGAAAAGAAAGTACCATCTAGCAGAATGATAGAGAGACCTATAGCTATAACTTTGACAGTTTCATAAGCCCATGCAGTTCGCTAACGAAGTTCAATATAATCAGCTGTGTTGGCTCTGTAAAGATCCTGTTGCTACAGAATGAGAAGAAAGTCATATCTCTATTCTCCCTGTTCTCTAAAAAGTTCAGTAATTGGAGATACCATGAATGCTCTGCCATAATTTTAAAGATGTCACTTAGTACTAGTTCATAATTTCAAAATACGTAAGTTGTTCCTTTCAGTGTGTCAACAGGTTGTAAGTTTAGACTATTTAATCTATCATCTTTGTATTAAATTCAAATCCACCTCAAATTTACTAGTCTTGAGCATCTGTGCAGTGCCAACAATACATTAGAAATGACAGCTTAGGAATATCTATTTGCTTAAACTCAAAGCAAATTTCTCTCAAGTTTCTTCTTACCCTTGATATTTCTTTTCTTTGATGTTATTCTCCTATATAATCTCCCTATGCCTTTGAAAGAAAGAAATCCTCTTACACTAAGAATTCTGTGTTCAGATAGCTGCTACATGACAAAGCAATGCTCAGTACTTTTCACTCTGTTGTCATTAGAATGGGAGGAGTCTTCGATCCATTTATGCTATAAAATGGATGAAGGCCAAGCTTTGAGTGTTCTGCTTTTCCCCATTCACTTCATCAAGGTTAGATAATCAGGAAAGGCCATCCTGGCAGATAAGCACAGGCTCCCTCAGTACCGGTATGAAAGCTCAGTACTCGAAGAACATAAATCTTCTGGTAAACCTCTTCCTTGCGTTAGCCCATAACACAGTGGGGTAGCCATGCTCCCCACTTCTTTTCAATAAAGCAATAACGGGTCCTGCATTACCCCTACAGCAGTTCAGCATTACAGCTGCAATAAAGGAGGCCCTTCTGATTCCCGTACAAAGGAGGTAACAGCAGGGATACCCTGGGGTTACACTGAAGGCAGGGAGAGAAATCTGCTGGGTCCGGAGTTTTAAAATGGTTCCCACTTATCATATTGTACTCACTGCATAAAGGATGAAATGAGAAGCACAAAATTCACTTGTACAGTGCTGGACTTCAGGCCAGGCGCTAAATCTAAAGCTGCATAAACACTTGTTTACAAGGAAGAATATACTACTATGCATGGATTTTAAGAAGTTTTAAATTCCTCATTTTTCAAAGGTCCTTGTGCAGGCGGGGAGGGCAATTATGTTAGCACATTGACAGACAAGGCAATCCTATAGGGCATGCTGGAGATGAACAATGGAAGTTGTATACTAATGTATTGCTCTTTCTCTTATATACGTACTCTTCTTGTACCCCTCACCCCAATGTTAGCTACTTCATATATATACACACATATATGTATATAAATATACATACATATATAGTATATAAAATATATACTAAAATATGATACTAATTCTGTATATACTAGAATGAAAATAATTAGAATTAGAATGAAAATCATCTGTTTACCTATCAAATAATTTCTATTTCAATAAACATCCAACAGACAAAGTTCAAAAATAAAATCAGTCTGCAAAAAGAACTGTAATAATAATTAGGAAAATACAGTTTTCAGGTGAAGTTTTGAATCTCCTATAAGAAAGCATTGCATAATCTAAGATATCCAACAACACAGCTTCCTCAGCAAAACGCTTCTTCTCAAACAGGGTAAAACAAGTATGACATACACAAATTCAAATGATTATACTTAAATTCATCCACAGTTTTTCTGAATTCAACTGAAAATAGATTGAGGAGTGAAGGTATTTCCTTTGTTTTCATTTTAAAATGAACTAATACTTTTAATTAGTACTGAAGGTTATAAACCAAAATATTTACAGAATAAAATACAGTAAAAATGTAGAGTACAAACCTCCAATAATCCCCTTTCCCTCACACTCCCAAATAAAGAGACTACATTGAAGTACAAAAGACTGAACAGAACTGTCCTACAAAGCCATGATGTCTTCACTATTTACATCATCTTTGCATTTCAGAAAATATGTACTGACATCACTACAGGAATTTACAAGGCCTCCTCCTTCTAGCACTACCAGTCCTTTGATGGGAGAAAAGGAGGAGCACAAATTTGGGATTCCCCTTTAAATACGAATTACCTATTCATAGCTGATAATGATCACCAGATCTGTTTCTTCATGGTTCCCATATCATACAGAAGACCTTTTTCCAGATACAATCTGCATGCCATGACTTTATGACATTTCAGTTGGTTGACTTTAAAGAAAATTAAAATAGCACTTTATAAATCCATTTCATAACCAGTAATTCTGCAATTTGTAATGGCAAAGCTACATCTTCAACATCTTTTGGAAATCCTATGCCTCAGGGTCCCACATCTGATTTTCAGCTTTCAAACAAATTTCTATGTATTTAAAAAAAAGCAGTTTTCCAAACTTACGTTGACTTTGAAGCTTTGTACTGAGCCATCCAAAAAGTGGACGTTACAGATTATCTCTGATCGGGTTTTCTCTTTTGGTAGTTCTGATGCTCGTATGTTATTTATCCTCCCACCTAAGGCTCGTAAACGGGAGTTCATAACTATTGCTGAATAACCTATAAAACAAAAATTATGTTTAATAACAGTTCTTATAATTCACTATGTTTCATCTATGTTTTTTTCAGAGAAACCCACAACATCATGAAGGCCTCATTACACCCTGTAGTAACAAACGCTTCTTATATAAAAGAATAAGTTGTAAAATTAGCACATTATAAACCAGAACTTAAATGTATATATAGAGGGGCTTCCATGTCCTAAATGTACCCAGCTTAAGAGAATCACAGGTAGCCCCTGCAATGTATACTCAGGTTAGGCATGGGCCATTGCCTTAGTTTAAATAAGTAAAAAACTCAAACACCTACTATAAAGCAGGAAGGCAATGTCAAGACAAGTTTTTATCATCTGTAACTAGTAAATCCCTCACCCCCTTATAGATTTCCTACATATTTCTATATTTACCATACAAGTTTCACTACAGTAAAACAATTCTGTTTACTCTCAACTGACAAAACAGTCTTGAGTTAATGCAGATCATGTTCTGTCAAATAGCATTTTGTTTCAGGAATATATATACAAATGCCATATATAAGGCAACCAGAATTAACATTAAAAGCATGTCAATATTTTATAGCCTAGCATACATAAATTCATGACGCCAGAAATTTATATCTGAGAAGAACATCCCACACACAAAAAAACCCACGTTGTTTTGTTGAAGTTTGTTTTTTTCTTTTTTGGAAAAATCTTCATGAGCACCAAAACTCTGAAAAAAGAGTTTTCACAAATGCAAAAAAGAAAACAAAAAAACCCCAAACCAACAAAAAAACCAACAACCCACAACTAACAAAAAAAGCCCAAACACCACCAAACAGAAAAAAGCCATTCATTGAAATAAGAGATGAATTAAATACAGTCAAGCCTGTAAACATTTCAAGCCTCTCTTCACTGGTTCAGTTTACCAATTAACATCACAGCATATAAAGCCAGTTGGCAAGCGAAGCAGAAGATAGTTTTCCAGGTTAATTACCACACCAATTACCAAATCATACCTCACTTACTAGAGGCTAGCTACAAAGAGACTTGCATAATATAAGTGTTTCCCAGACAGCTGGCCAATGTCAGGACTATTTTGCAATCTCCCCTTATTTGTGTATCTGCCTTAAAACATAGACTGGCTTTTCTTTTAAGCAGCTAAAGAAACTGAACAATTTAGAATAAAATCACTTAAAATTCTGAAACATCATACCTACTCACACATCACTACAAAAAGCAAATGTGAAATGCACGAAGAGCCATGAGCTGCAAAATTATATGGACTACCAAAGGCAACAAAGCAGTGCAGTGATCCACCCTTGTGTAACGATGTGTAAGCTATACTTAGAAGCAGCCAAAACAATTCCCTTCTCACAGAAAACTCAGAAGTCAGACACACAAAAGCATTCAACAAGTACTCTCATGTACTTTTTTTTTTGTCAGCCAATTGATAGTTTGCTACTGTATATTTTCTGAAATCAAAAGTGTAAGTTGCCAAGACTCACTTATTTAGCCACCACATTGCATTTTTTCCTAGGAGATTAGCAGTGTTTTCCTTCCATTCTTTCCCAAAGGTGTGGTTTTGGGGGTTTGGTTTTTTGGTTTTTTTTTTTTTGTGTGTGTGTTTGTTTGTTTGTTTGGTTTGGTTTTCTTTTGTTTTTAAAGGAGGGGAAAAAAGTAAGAGCTGATCTTCAGGTGAATTCTGAACACTATTTCCATATAAAACACTATACACTCCCATTGCTTTGAAATCGTTCTTGATATACAGTCTGCAGTTAATCATAGTGTGTTGATTTTTTTATCCAGAAAATGGGCTTTCTTATTCAGGAATGGTTATTGCTAAAGATGACATGCAGTTATCTAATTATCAAGGACATACAAAAAGGTGAAGTCAGATTACGACTGTATATGAAACCTTCATTCTCACATTCTTTAATTTTCTAGCAGCTGAGTTTTGAACTATTTATTCAGCTGCTAACTGTGTTATCTTTTACCAAGAAGCCAGGTGACTACATGAATTATACTGCAGTTTTTTCTTCCCTTTCCACCCTCAGAGGTCAAAAAAAAAAAAACCAACCCCAACACTCTTCACTTGCAGAAATAGCTCTCTACCCACTAGTCCACTGATGGGTAAAAGGAGAAAGTTATTCTTCACTGTGGGACAGCCACTAGATGAGAAAAAGTTTTTGGTAGCCAGATTCAAAGTTTCATCAGCCTGTCACACTCTGGCCTTCAAGGCTCAGTCTGCATTACGACGCCTAACACCCCTGGAGCTTACAGACTTCTCTGCTCTTGCGAAAATGCTATTTGACCCTTCCGCTCATATTCTCCAACCTTTCTCACCTGCTGCCCCCAATGCTTCCTATCTTACACTTCCACTATTCCCTTTCTCTAAGTACGTTCTACTTCTTTTCCACCTTAGCCGGGCTTCAGCAGAGAGCAACAATCACAGGAGTCTCCAGCACTCAGCTCCTGATCTGCCTGGAGAAAGCAAGAGAATTGCGTTCAGCCCCTGCCCTGCTAGTGCACTGCGTGATGCAGGTCGAGCCATGCTTGGAAACCTTGCGGAAAGTTTGATATCTAATCCTAATCATTCTCCAGCAGAGCATTATTTTTTCAAGTGTTACAATTTAGCTAGATCTTGCTACTTGCTTATTCAAGCTTCAAATATAGAAGCCGATAAAATAGCATCAATAACTTTTTTATATATATACATATATATACTTGCTATCCAGAAAAAAAAAACCACACACCCCAAAAAAATCAAACTCTTGTAACTGTGAAAAAATAAACCTGAATAAACAAATCGATGATTTTTATTTAATGGACTGTACATAGCAGGACAAGTAATTAGAGGTCCATCTCACCATTTCATACCAAGATCTCTCTCTGTAGAAAGCCTAGAATGTCACCTGGATAACCTTGAGATAGAATCGGTAAGCTAGGTTTAATTTTCAGATTATGGTCCCCCATGTTCTTCATAACTTAAATCCCTAGCATTTCTTCTCCACTTAGTATCAATTTCTACATGAAATTCAACCATTGCCCCCGGTAAACCATACTATACTGTCTAAACCCAAGCCCAGGTCTCCATTCAATGCTGTCAACTAGACACAAGAGATGACAGGAATTTCACCCTAAAGCTGTCTGTAACAAGGATGAAATTCCATTTCAAAGTTTTTCATAAAATAACAAGAATTGTGAATGCTATCAAAGAGATCATACAACATACATTGTTATGGCTGAACTTCCACATGTCCTCCAGCAAGTCAGACCTGCTCTTTTCTATACCATAAACTGTTAACAGTCTGTCTCCCAGCATCCATAGAAGCTATCCAAGAACTAAGAGTAACACATACTTAGACACTGCTGTTCATTATAGAATCAGAGAGGTACTTAGTTTTAGATTAAAGTTACAGTTGTTTTTTTATGCTATTTCTTCACAGCTACATTTGTTTTAATATCTTTAGGTTATATACTGGATGCCCCAACTGAAACAATAACTCAGAAATTCATCACAAGAAACTCAAACCTGCTAGTGTGACCAATTTGCATCGAGTTCACAATTGAAAACTTAGAATTCCTTGATTTTTACAATTTTATGTAAAATCAAACCAGTAACACAGTCAGAGTTCACGGTTTGTGTTTACAGTGTGCAAAGAGCCCCAGCTGAGGCTATCCTTGACAGAGCCAGCAGACCATGGAAACTGTGCCAAGGCCGGGATAAAAGGCTGAGCATTTAGACACCACAGCCATTAGTCAACTAGAGCTCAAATGGCCTAATCAAGCCCCAGAAAACTGCCACCAGCTGGGAGCCCGGAGCAGAGAAAGCCAGACTCTCTACTTCCCACCTACATGGCCTTCAACATTACTCTGCAGGCAGTAAGCTCCTGAAGGAGTAATTTACAGGTGTCATACCACAGGCACCAGCATCATTTTGCATGTCCTAGCTTAACATGCCGAACACTCAGTAAGTCCGTAAAGAAACAACTTAGTGAATCCCAAGTCTGAAGGGCAAGGGAAGGAGGACAGAAGAGAGGTGAGCAGCTGAGTTATTAGCACCTGCTCTACTACTTTTCCTCCATATATGACCTGTGCTTAAAGCTGTATTTTAAATAGGCCCAGCTTATCAACCCTAGTGCAATATAAAGGGGTACATGGAAGCACCTAAAGAAACCTGCAATGGCAACTGCTTCTGGGATAGGCGGAGGGTCACTGAGATCTCAGGCAAGACCAGATGCTGGCTCTAAACACCAGCAATCAGCCTCCTGCCCTGAGCAACCAGGACCAGCCATTACATGCAAATCCCAGCTCCCACTTTGTAGCCTTGGGCAGGAGGCTAATTCACAAAACAAATCAAAGAACTAAACAAGACAAATTTGAACATTATCAATAAGTGAATACTTTAACAATTATTCCCCTAAAAACATATCGAATCCAGGAAGTTGAGTTATATTTGAATTAAAAAAACCAAACAAAATCACCCCCAGAACACAGTTATTTTCACACTAAGGTATAAAACAAACATGTGGAATTCCACTCCATAATCAAACCATGCAACAGACTTACAGGAGCAACAAATACAGCTACAGAAAAAAGTTAATGTTTTCCAAGTACATTAAACACATTTCTGGACAAGTTTGGTTATGCATGCCTTCTCCTACAATAATGCTGCAGTCAAGCAGAACAAAAATAACATGTTTTCCTCATCTTATGTATTGAAGACTGACTTTTAAAAATACCCTTATCATGCCAGCATTTAGTTTCTTTCCAACTTGCATAGGAATTGTTGGTAAAGGAACTTATGACCTGATTCTCAGTATAATTACCATTAATGTGTTTGTTACCAAGGAATTAGATCAAGAGCAGATTTGCTGAATATATACTCAAGGACCTTCTACATATAATCACACCATATATAACTGTGAATAGTTTTTTTAAAAAAAAAAAAAAAATCATTCATTACCACCATTTCATTGGGTAAATGGGGATATTTCTACTCCTGCAAGTGGGTGCACTCATGTTTTTTCTAGAAGGGGACTACCACACTCTAAGTGTTCTCAGAGTTTCTTTAGAGTCATGAGTTCCATGTTAGGCTCTTGAAAATCGTAAATATTGCAGAGTCTGTGGGAATGTCATTTATGAAAGGATAGTGCTTCTAACCCACTTTCATTGTCTGAGTAACCACCCCGACAATGAAGGGAAAAACTGTAGTACTAGAGACATGGCCAAGTCTTTTATGTCCTTTCAGTAACAGTTACATTTTATGGTTACCTATTGCTTTATTTAGAAGATATGAAATAAAGTAAATGGGAATACAAAGAGGTATAACAAATTAAAGGTGTCTTTGTATCAATGCATAGCCCTAAGACAACCAACACAAATGCTCTTCAGCATGCATCAGCTTTCCCTATTTGGTGGTTGAAATAATCTCCCAAATTATCATCAGAAAAAAACAACCCTAGTGAACTTGAAATTTTTGAGTAATCTATATTCTGATTATTCTTCCCATGTATTTAAGAATTATTTACACACCTCAAAGCCATATCTATTATCAATGCATCTTAATGAGGGTTAAATTATCCAGCCAGATTTTCCACATAGAAGACTGAAGTTTAACTCAACACCTATGAAAACCAGCTTTTATTTTCACCTTCTGCAGAGGAAAAGCTTCATCTTTTCCACATTCCCAATGAGAAACTAGATGTCTCCCCATTAAGATAAAATTCAACTCTAAGACTTTGCAGGAAAATCCCATGAGGTGCTTAACTACAATACAATATTTGCAAGTTTCCATACAAATTACGGGGCATTACTAAAGCAACAACCAAAGTAAAAGATAAACTTCATTTTGAGCAATGCGTGCAGGTTATCACCTGCTCCTTATCTATAGTTATTTCCCACAAACTTTTCCTGACATATTGATCATAAATTACATAGAAAGTAAATTTGGAAGCCAGAAGTATCACAACATGACGAAACTTTGCATCACTTGAAAAAAAATCAATTAAACTATACATATAGAACAAGCATGAAAGCCTTAGATGATTAAGTATTACAGCTTAGGGTGTAAAATACCTCCAAATTGAGATACAAAGAATAAAAGACTTCTTGCAGCATCTTCTTACTTAGAACTGGAATAAAGGTTAATATCCACGTTGAAAGTCTGTGTGTGTGTAGACACACGTCATCTCCAAAGCAGTAGCTGCAAGTTTTCCAACCATCACTCTTAAGACAGACAGCAATATCATTCTAATAGAAGCTTTTCACCCCAAAATTAAAATAAACTTAAAAAAAAAATTAAAGATTCAGCTTTCTTATATTTGCTTCCAGTGACTAACATCTGTGATATATTCCAGCACAGCAAAATTATTTACCTGTCATATAAATAATGAATAGGTTTAGCAAAGCATTCTGAGAATATATGTTATCAAAAATTGCATGAACAAGGTTTCAGTCATTCTAGTTATCATCCTAAGTTTTCCAGAAAAACAGATCTTACAGCCAGGGATTCTTTAGAGAAAATGAGTCCATTAAGTAAAAAAAAAAACCACCACAACTTATAAGTATAGGCATTTTAAAGTTATACCTTAAATAGGTATGAAAATACCTATATTAACATATATTCTTGCACATATTGCCAGCCCATATATTTACCAGAACTAGTACAGAATAGAACAATGAAAAAAATTCTTCCATAGTAAAATATAATGATACCTCTTCTTCATCTGACAGCTCTTTATGCTGGAGTTCATCCACTACTAAGCCTTCAGGGTAGACCGTATATACAATGACATCTCTATTTATTTATTTATAATGTACTTGAAAGCATTTTAGCTTCAACGAAGGTAGTTACAAGGAAAAAAGCCTCGATTTAAAAACAAACCACAAGTAATTTTGAATACTCTTTCCTTTGCTAACCTCCACAAAATTAGACCCTGACTTTTTAATTTACTTTTAAAAGCCAATAAGTAAGTAGACTAACTGGATCGTTCCTATGTCTAGAAATCAGGTACCTACGTACTGCTCAGTAGTCATTGCCTCTAAGAAGAAAATCCAATATATACAGTTGAATAAATTTTTAAAAATCCCTACAAGAGGTTAGGTGCTTAATTAGCATATAAGATTGAGTTAAGTGCTTTGCAAGCCTTCCTTGCACTTCATTTAGCTTTCCGTTATAACATATATCTGGTAAACTCGTATTGCGAAGTGTTTTCAAGAGAAATCCAGCTATTTTGAACTCTGAATTCAGCAAGACCACACATGAATGTCAAAGATGGACTGGAGGAGGTGGGTGGGAGAGGAAATCAGCCTGAGTTTTAGTTCTAGTGTTACACTGTATCTTGATTGACATGTCCCTAAGATCCCACTAAGCCAATAACATATTGATGGTAATGCAAGCACTGTGAGAAGCTGCAAATACCTGGTGCAGATAAGCCGCGCAGCACAGTAAGCCACCCACTCTTAACTCAATTCTGCTGCCTGGTATGTATGTACACTCATGCAGCTGGATTGGGGACAACACTTCTGTTGGGAACCATCCAGTTTCTCGATGGATGGCAGAGAGGGACTTGATGACAGACTCAGTGCTCTCAAAATACTGTATAGGTGTAATAGAAAAGGCTTTACTCTCTTCAGAACATTAATTATACATTAATATTGGTTAAGTTACAGAAGGCAGAGCTGCACTTACAGTGACAAAGTAACAACACTAAGTAAATGAATTATCCTTAAAAAAAGGAATATTCATGTCAAATGTTTGTTCTGTATATATAATATACATATTCATTCTGAGATAAGTTTTAGAGACAAAGACTCTACTTCAACATTTCTGAGATCTTTCTTCCTCTTCCCCCTCCCCTTTTTTCAAAAGGTTTGCATTACCTGCATCCGACATATTTTTTGCCTGCAAAGTCTTAAAATGTGCACAGCTTCAGGCACACCAACAGTTCTTGCTGTTAAGACTGAAGAGAACACAGACTGGCTAGCAATAAAGCAGGACAGGCTACTGTTGTAAGTTGTAGAGATTATTTGGCCAAAACAGTCATATTCTTTACATAGTCATAGTCTTTACATGTGGGGAAAAAAAAGAATTATACCAGCCTCTCAGCAACATGTTCAACAGCAAGACTGGTTATCTGAAAACTTAATCTTGAAATCAGATAACCTAAAGGTAGTTAAATTCTAGAAGAGCTTAGTGGTAGAAAAACAATACTGACCATCGATTTCAGTACTCAGGTTATTAAACATGCTTTAATCCAACTTGAGGAAAATAGTTTGGTCACATTTGCAAAGGATCAAACCAGACTGTATGAATGACCCTTCAGACTTCAAGGGTGTGAATCTGGTCATGCCAACTTCACTGATGCTACTTTACATACATAGAATTAAACCGGGCAGCTAAGTCATGGCAGGATCCAATGTGTGACCTTACACAGTGTGAAGCATTACCGATAGACCTTAGATACTGGATTAGCACTAGTACAGAGATACCATCCACTGCATGCAGAATGAGTCAGAGAAGAAAAACAAATGGGAGGAAAAAGCAACCGAAGTAATAGCAGAGACCAGCTCCCTACACTGTTTGAGTACTATAAAATACAGATGAGAATGAGACACACTTGTAATGCTTTCACATTTTCAGTAGTTTTTATTGGTCATGTAAGAGATTTTTATGATGTTTATTTTTAAAAACCCATTTATAAAATAACAGCTTAAGCCAGTGTGTTCAGGGCAATAGCAGCTCGTTGCTCCATTTCCTGCACTGTGCCAATCGAAGAATTCAGGAACTCTACGGCTTCCTCTATCGCCTGCCTCAGCTTTAAACAGCACCGTAGCACAAAAGAAAACTGGCTCACTGAAAAATGCAAGAGCTATCACCAATTTATTTCCTAAATAATGCCTTTTTGGGGCTACAAACAACGTTGCATGAGCTCAAATTAGAAACTGCAGATTGAAAATTAAAGTTCACCTTCCTCAGCTTGATAGTGTCTTATGTTAACACTGACGAGTGGAAGAACATGAAAAACTGAGTTGAAGTGGAAGCTGAGCATTGTAGTGCCCAACTACCAATATTTCCTATAAATAGGTCAGGATAGACTGAAGTATACGATAGTAATTATTATTTTTTTTTTAAACTAACTGCCACATTGTAAAATCAAATAATCAATTATGAAGCTGTGTCCACACCTACAGTATTTGGGTAACCAAATAATGCCATTAGTTTATATATAATAAATAATTTATGCCCTCACATTTTCAAAACCAAATAAGGAAATATTCACCACTGAATTTTACAAAGACAAGCTACTAAAATATTCTGAAACCTCAGGTATCAAGTTAATTACCATAACAAAATGACCTCATATTCTATTAGTAGGTAATAAACTGTATTTCATTAAACTATTGTATGACAGATGAGAACCATCATGTCAATTTTATTGCAAAGTAAGGTTGTAATAATTAAGCAGAATTTTAATCACCTCCATTACAGATTCAGGAAGGGATGTAGAAAAACAAATAACCGAAAGCTTAAGGATTAAAACAGTTATAGCCAAAACATACTTTTAAAGGGGAAATCCTATTGTTTTACTATATCCATAGTATGATACTAGTCGAACAGTCTAGAAACTACCTGTGCTACTTCTACTGATTTTAAAAACACAGAAAAAACCTGAAATAAAAGAGGGATTATCCACACAAATGTCACACTATCCACTAGGCTTGCAGGTCAATACTAATCTCTACCTCCTCTAGTGTAAAATAAATAAATAAATAGAAATTTCACTTTTGAGAAGTCACAGTGACAAAACTTTGCTGAGAATGTCAGAAAAGCATCAACTCCCCATATCATGTTTCCTATGTGAGACACGCTATTTTCTGATAGAGGACAACAGTTCAAAATTACTACCTACGAGTTAAAAGATTACTGATCTACATTGAAACAATGTTTCATTTGCTAATGGAACACGATGGCCTTTAAATAAAAAAAAAAAAAAAAAAAAAAAAACACCTCTTGAGCAAAAAAACACCTTTAAAAAAAAAAAAAAAAAAAAAAAAAATCACAGCTTGCAGGTAACAATACCTCTTAGGAGTTGACTCCTACAGGTGTGTTAAACACAACACAAGCCTCTCCTCTTATCTCAACTGCATGTCCAAAGTAATTTTTCTTCCTATATATCAATCAGTCCAATAAAAGACCTCTTTCTACAGTTTTTCCCTCTGATTAACACATTACATTTTTCACGTCAAAGCTACAGTCACCAAACATTTCATGCTTTTCAACAGGTCTGATGTTACTGTACCTCACATTTCATCACCTTTGTTTAGGGTAAAAAAAAAAGTTTAAGCTGTTTTTTAAAGAGCGGGAAAGAAGCAGTCTGTGGACAGAACAACGGAGTAGTGGATTCAACACAAGGCTGTGAATCTAAATGTCCATATTCTATTTCTGATGTTGTCACTAAGGGCATTTTATGAACAGGTCACTTTTCTCCTCTCCAAATTGAACATGGATCATAACTCTAAATTAATTGCCAAAGAATACTTTTTAAAAGCTTGAAAGAGCAGGCAGCATGTTGTAGGTAACTAGATTGTGAATAAACAACTTAAGAGCTTGTTGTTACAGTGCTATCAACTTCCATAGCACAACTGGAAAGAGTTTCTATGAAGAACTGAACAGAGCTTGAATGTGCTATGTCAGATAGATGCTGCCGCAGCAGTGACTGCCATCTGTTGCAACAGGGGGAGGAGGAGGAGAACAATCGTGGCAGCAAGAGTATTAATGCCACAGAAAGCTAACTCCACCTTTAAAGAAAATGGAAATTCCACATGAATTTCGGTGATGCATCATTACAAGACCTGAGAAATAGCCTGAATTTACAGATGACCGAGGTTTCTTTCTTGCAGGGGCACAGTTGAGTAGTGGATCAAGATCATGAAATCTACCTGCCACTTAAAAACTGGATGAAAAGCAAATAGAAAATAAAGAGCAAGAGCAGCAAATTTGGAACACCCCACACAGCGTTATGCAAAGCCTGCACTGGTGAAGTTCTCACCTTAGAATAATTCTGTGTGTTCAGTGAAAGTCTACCTCATCTACACATTTAATCAATAAAATTGTGAAAAGTTTGGAAGTGCTGGGATCTCCAGCTGCCTGAGGTTCATTTGAAATACTCAGATATAAACCAAAGAAAGCTATTAGTAGTGATGTCTTCACAAGCTTACACACATCCAACATCAGGTAGTCTCCCAATATCAAAACCAAAATGGCATATTTGCCCATCATTACTGTTAAAGATTTCTAATATTGCCCACACATCAGCTAAAACAGTTATTATTGCTTTAACAAACTGCAGAGGCAGGCAAGCAACAGCCACCAAGACCGATGACAAAAGTTTTCTGCTGCAAATGGTACACAGCTGACAAACTCAAACAGGTTATTAAGTAATTTTTAATTATATGCTAGATTTTGATCAGAACTTTTGATCCCATACTAGACAAACCCAAATTAAAAGTTTTGCACTGTTACCCAGTGTTTTTCATTGATGGTCATTACTCAGTTTGCTTCTCAACACAACATAGGACTGTGTGCCATTCAAACTTGGCAAGAAAAAGTTTCATCGCTGGCAGCAAAAAAACCCAGTCCATATTTTTTGCAAGAAAACATTCCTCTTGGAGAAACATCCAGATCTCAGAAGAAAGCCTACCTTGTAAATTGTATTAATGAACAAAAACCACTGTTTAGAATTACTACGAATTATCTTTCTGTATCCAGACTTTTCTTTCAGACCTTAAAGCTTCAGACTTCATGGAACTGTTTTCTATACATTCATGCTTCATGTATTTTATAATCCATGTTCTGCCATGAACTTTTACAATATATTCCCTCAAGCATGACAGAGGACTTCCTCTGCTATAAAGCTTACAGCCACAAAAGGTCCCCAAAGGGATCTGGAACAAAGCACTGAAAATCGTGCAGTTAACCACAGAATACTATTGAAAAAGATAAGATGGTAGAATAACCTAACCACAGCAATTCTTCCTTTAAAAAAAAGGAAGGACACAACAGCAATCAGAAAATTAAAAGTTATGTTATGAAGGGAACTTAAAACTGACAACCTAACTTCGAGCTATAAGGACAGAACAAAAATTTTCTTTTAGACACTATGGTTGTATTAAATTTATCCTCCAGGACTTTTCAAAACGACATGTTTCAAAAGATCCTAAAGTCTCACAAAACTAGTTTGTTTGAAGGAATTACACAAAGTTCTACCTCTCAACCTACAGGAAAGAGCTAGAAAATATGTCGCAAGAGCCTTGTAACTCAGAGCCAGAACCTAAACAACATGACGAAATTAAAACACCTCCTGATACTTTGATCATAACTGTTACATATTCAGATTAGCAAAACTGAAGGTGTTTATGTATGAAGTTTATTTGCCATGTGAGGGGACTGGGGGAGAAAGACTTCTCCAGAAAGTTTACAGACATGATGCTTTGTAAGTCTTCAAGAAGAAAAAGCAAACAGAACTGTGAAAAGCCAGCCTACAAACATCTGCACGTTGTAAACAACTGTCACGGAAGAACAGTTTTCTGCTATTCCTTCCTCTCTATCTTTATCTCATCTTCCTCCCCATTTATGACAAGCTGACAAATTTATATTTTAAGCTTGCCAAAGCACACCTTTTTTTCTTTTTGGATTGTTGCAGAGACTTCAAAACATATAGGATCACATCAATTTGTTATCTTCTAACAAGATCAAACTGTTTGCCAGGACCTGCAGTGGCACTAACTGCATACAGCTTTTACACAAGTCCTATTCCTGCACGAAGAAAAATGGGCAAACAAAACAAAAACAACAACAACAAAAAAAAAAGAGTAAATGCCACGTAAAATGGCTAGCCATTTTTCCAATCCCCTGCACATGCTAGGGTGTCCTCATTTTAAAAGAGGAAAGCAATTCCTACACACAGTGAAGAAAAAAATTAGAGTAAACATACGACAGGACACGTCCTAACTTGCAAACAATCTGTGCTTTCTGTTTTTCCATCAGCATTTAAACAGTGTATGCTTTAGACCAGCGAAATCTAAACATTTACATCTTTACATCCCTGTTAGGCAATTTTTTCATCACCCCTACAAGATTAACATGCACCTAGCGACTACAGCATACCGTACCACAAGGAAACCACTCCGAAAAGCATTCATCTAAAATAGATGCTCCTGTATCTTCCCTCCACCGCAAACGCAGTGGCAGCTATCTTTTTGTCAGTTCCTTCCTTTCAACAAATTAATTCACTTAAGCCCCCAAATAGTCAAAAAGCAGCTGCTCGGTCAGCATGCGATGCAGCTTCGGTGCCAAGCTTAGCCACAGGCTGCCGGCTGGCTGGACAGCCAGGTCCCTGGACCTCCCTAGACCAGGGCAGGCAGAGCACCCTTCCGCCATCACAGGGTAGGTGAGAATATTGGGCCAACTTTTAGGCAAACACATGCTAAACTTTCTGCCATGAAGCTACCAAAGTGATACACTTATTTTTCTCAGTTGTGTGAGCTTTTAATTCACGGTGCTGGCAAAGAGGTAAGTCTGCTTATTCCAGTGGCTACAAATGACATGAACAGGCAGAGGTGCTGGTGTCCAACCCCAAATGGAGGGGAACATATTGGGAAGCTGGAAACCTGAGGCAAGTGAAGGGGATACCCATCAGGAGGCTGAAGGAAGGTGGCCTGCATTCACAATGAGCAGGAGCCACACAAGCCACTACTGGAGTTTGGGGGGAGTAAAATGGAGCAGGGTAGAGTGTGATATTGGAAGGGTGACTTGGTAAAGAGCTGCTTACTCTTGAGTGGAGCAATCCTTTGGGTTTGTTTTTTTGTTTTGGTTTAAGTTTTCTGGCATTTTGTTGGGTTTGTTGTTTTTCCTTCAACTCTCCTACTGACATATAGTGCCTTCACAATTCAAGCCCACTTATTGTTTTTTGTTCATTTTTAACACAGTTATCCAACAATAAGCATATCCTGTTCCTATCTGAAGTAATGCAAGTCTCTTGAACCTTGTACTTACAAGCTTGTTAAAGGTCCCATGCACAGCCAGGCTCACATAATTTACAGAATTAAACAACCTCCTTGTTTGAGAATGCATCTCTTTTATCCACTATATATCAACTGCTGTTATTTTTCAGAGTTTTAAACTTGGAGGCTAGTTTGTTTTTTAAGTTTCAAATCACTTAATACACGAGACAATGCCAGACATTTTTAAATACACACACACCCCAAATTTTGCCAAGTAGTTCTGACATTCCCTAATCCTTCCTATTTCAGCTTTTGTATTCCTGGCTGGCAGGTAGAATATTTATCTACTTCCCTCAAAGCAATCTTAGCATGCTGTGGCAACCGATTACAGAGGAATGCAGGAACTGGGCCAGCGTTGCTGGTTTATACTGAAACAGGAGCAAAAAAGGGACAGCTTTGCTTACAGTGCTGAGATCCGGTATCTCTCTCCTGTTTCCCTCACCATTAGGCACTTTTACATGGCAGTGATAACGAGTAATACCTCCCAACAGGCAAATTCCTCAAAACTTAACGTGGAAGGGCTGGGAGAGGCGAAGAGGGAGTTGACTGCAGCACCTTATCAGATTAGAGCTATGATCACAGTACAGCTGGACTGAGAAATAGGACAGAAGTCCAGAACTACTAATGTTTTCTTTCTTTAGCATTTCTTTCACAACCCTGCAATACACCAGAAGTATATTTTAAAGGAAAGGCATCAAAACAAGGACTACTTGAAAACACAATATTGTGTTTCTGGTTTTGTTTAAGATTAGTCAATTGGCCAAAAGCAAATGATACAGCACATCAATGACAAAACAGCCCATTTCCCTGGAAAGAACTGATTGTCATGAGAGCTTTAAAGGAGAAATTAATTTGAAATCAATTCTTCAAACAACGGTGTCAAGCTTATTTTACCTCAGTAACTGAATAGATTAACAACGTGATTTTGTGCTGTGATCAGTAACAAAAGGTAATGACCCCTATTGCAGATTGCCTACCCTAAATTACACCTCTATAAAAAAATACTCAGCTTAGTTTATTTAATCTTAATTGCTTTCCTAGTGCAAAATGTACCTTGTCATAACCAGGTAAGTGGTCTGCTTGCCCACAAGAGCTTTCTGAATATGACATCAATATTTACACACGCTGAATGCAGTCAATCCCCACCTGATCTTTGGAATCAAAGTACAAATTCTGGCCTATGCCATATACACTTTCCTGCTATTAATAAAACCTAGAATTTCACCTAAGCAAGTTTGTCCCTTGCAAAAATGGGGTGAGGATTCAACTTCCACATGTAATGGGAATTAACTGCCAAATCCAGCCAAAACTTCACCGAAATTGATAAGCAAGGTCTCTCACATTCAACCAGGGTAAGTTCATGCAGCAGCATACAGTCCCCCTTTTGAAGCAGTATGACAAGAACAGGAATCCTTTCAAAGTAAAGACAATTTGCAAGACTAGACAGAATTAAGTGGCAGAAGAGTTCTGTTGGGGACTGAATGCAATGACAGGCTGGCTGCCTACCCTGAGCCAGCAAACGTAAAGCAGCCAAAGAGAAGCACAGCAGCATGCTTGAAAGGGAAGTCTAAGAGAACTTCATAGCAGAGTTCTGGCTAGGAAGCAGCTGAAAACCTTGAGGGGGGAAAAAAAAAAAAAAAAAAAAAATCACAAAGGGAACACCTCCTGGTTTGATTCTTGTTGCATTCATGAAGAAAGGGCTCCCTTTCCATAGGTTTCAAAAGCATTACATCAGATAATGTTCAAATGAAAAAATAAATCAGAACTGATAAGGCTAATTGAATCAATGATTAGTGCAGGCTCTGAAGGGGGTTTCGAGTAGAATAAGCAGAAGACCAGACACGAAAACAAGTACTGGATGAATAAAAGCATAATAGGATAGGTTGGAACAAAGCAAACAGTAACAAGAGTATGACAGCAATGCAGAGAGCGGAAGAAGAAGAAATTAGATAAGATAGTGGAGGAGAGTTATCTGGCGTATTTAAAACAATGAATAAAGTTTGTTCCCAAGGAACTAGATCAGAGCCAGGCAAAAAAAAGAGTTAGGAAGGGGTGCTGTTCTCATTTGTACAAATTCCTACTAGCACCATTAAAAAAAAAAGGGTTTAGACCACCAATTACTGTGAAATACAAGATGGGGGTTTGGGGTGGCATTTTTTGTTGGGGGTTTGGGGTTTTGTTTGGTTTTTTAAATGCCCTTTGAAGTTTCAGCATCTTTTGTGGGTTTCCTTTCATAACTATTAAATAGTATGATTTCATACTGAGCCTGAAATGCTTCCTTGACAGTGCTGCTTTTTAGTCCTAGTCAATCTCAAACAATGTTATCGGCACAGTTGGGCAAGGAGTCGGAAGCATCTCATTCAACTATTTGGCATTCTCTTACTGCTGAATTTGTCATCTTTTTCTCCAACATTACTCAAATACGTAGTGTACAGACAGCTGACTAACAGTGACAACATATACACATTACCTTCTGTGCCATATATGCACTATTACACTTAAATACAGATCTTAACTTCTTGTTTTCCAAACAGATAAAGGTTTGACCTGCTGAAGTATAAAATACTTTGCCAGAATTCACTTTTTACACTTCCAGACCAACTCCTCAGCTCCACACTATTACCATCCCCAGAAAGAGAAGGAAATTAAAACCTCAGAAGAACAAAGATGACAACTCTATCCAGCAGCATTATTACAACCATCATCATAGACCACACTAATTACTTTCTTCCACCCCAAGCTTCCAAACATATTTCAGCATATGACAGTTTGTCAGACTATCTTCTTCCTACCTCCAAGAATTTTATGCTCAATGACCAATAGTAAACTATTAAGGAAAAAACTGCCAATATTGTCAAAGATGTACAAAATTAAACTAGTACCCTGTAGTGTACTAAGCTTGTAAGAAATGTGTAGATATACGTGGACTATGTGCATTCTTACTTGAATAGGTTGAATCAGAAGAATCATACTGTAATGATTCTCTCCATAAAAAAAACAATGTTAATATAACTGTTTTGATTAATTAATCAAACATTTGGAAGACAAAGAGAACAGAATATCAAAACAGTTGAAGTAAAGTTAAGTCCTTATGAGGCTGTAGCACCTTTTCCTAAATTTATGAGTCCAGCTACTAGTGAATAAGTTTATTCCAGTTCCCTCTTCATCAACTCTACTGTTACCAAGTCTAAGAAATTCAGTATCAAAACACAACTCTCATTACAAATGCAGTAAAGAAAGGATTAAAAATATTTATGAGCAAAGGAGTCATATCTTTTGGAATAATACTGAAAGCCAAAATAAAGGAAATTAAAGGAAGATAAAAATTAATTTTGATTTATTACAGCCAACTAACACCTTATTTGAAGCATTACTTAAGGGGAAAAAAAACCAAACACAAAAAAATCTGCCTCTTTTTCTGGGTAAAACACACCTTTTTCAAAAATTCAAAATGCGAGTTTCAGATGGCCACTTTCCTCTGGTTTCCAGCCATGCAAACCTCCAAAACTGGATCACAAACTAGGCTCTAAACCCGAGTTTGGACGCAAGCCCCAGCTATGCTGGGCCCCCCCGCAGCAAGCGGCCCCAGGGCCCCGAACCCCCCCACACCCCTGCCCACGCTGCAGCAGCAGCAACCCGATGCCATCAAACCGTGCCGTGCTGCTGCCGCTAAAACCAAAGGCAGAGGTTCAAGCAACTCATTAACCACATGGCCATAATTCCCTGCCAGGGCACGAGAAGCAGGTTCATGAACAACACCAAGAGATGGTGTTTTCAGAGCACCTGCGAGGTGTGCTAATGCAGGAGGTTCACGGCCTCGTCACTGATAACAAACCCCAGGGGAACACCGTGCCCTGCCTGCCTGGAGAAAATGGACTCATTGCCAGTAGCGGGCATTTAAAACCACCAACCTCTTTATTTTAGGGCTAGTCCATTTGAGGATCTTTTCTCCTTTTCTTCCCCACCCCACCAAGGGAAGCTGTCACCTACATCATTATATTTGTAACTGTGCAAACAATAGTTAATTATACATCTAGCTATCAGTACAGAAAGGTGACAGCACGCCAGTGCCTGAAGCGGCGCTATCTGTTTGAACGCGGCCTGTGATGGCTGCAATTACGCTAAGGAGTCAGGAAAGAGTAAGAAACATCTATATCGAACATCTCTTCTCACAGGCAAGCACAATGAAAACACCTTGCTCCCCACTTCAAGAACAGCTCCTATAGTGGCTACGTGCCAGGGGAAAAAAAAAGGTATGGTTGATCTAAATGCAAAGGAAAAGAAAGATATCAAACAACAAAAGAAAAAAAAAAATCAACAGCAACAACACAGGAGATAAAAAAATAGAAAGCTTTTACTTAAGAAAAATGCTGACCTTGTAACTGTTTTTTCCCTGCTGAAATGCTTTTACTAGCTAACACAACTGCCGTGGTTTCCCCTTAATGAAAAAAAAAAAAAAGAGAGCTTGAGAGTAACAGCCAAATTCAGAGACAAGGAAGAAGCAGTCATTATAAAACAGGATTATAAAGTATACCCATATATATGTACACGGCTTTGATTGCAAAGTTAAGTATTTGAAACAGTATCCAAAAGTTGCTAAATAAAGTCAACCCAAATCATAACTAAGGCAAGTAGTCCCTACATGCAAGTCCCTACACCGGTTAACACACAAGATTTTGAATATTTCAGCATATTTTGCCATCAAGTAGCTTACAGGACTTTGTTATCTCCAGCAAAAGACACTGAAGTTCCATTCTGAAAGTCAGGTCTACATTTTTAGTTTTTCTGCTGCATTGTGCACATTTCATGTATTATATACACAGACATCACCATGCTAACACAGATCTTAGGATTATTTCCTAAGCCAGTACACAGCAGAATTTCCTTGCCACAATTGGAAAGGCTAGTTAGCATGCTTTTACAGGGAATGTCAAAGAGTACATCAACTTTTGAATGATTTCTACAATGAACTGCAGGGACAAAACCAAAAAGACTTGCTGCAGGAAGCCCAACCACTGCAGTTGGCCATTTTGGAAAAAGCAAAAAAAAAAAAAAAAAAAACCAGGATTTGTCTACCTCAAAGTGTTATTTTCAGCAGAAAAAAAAAACCCTATTATTTTAACAAGATTAATGTTATTTTCATTAAGCTATCACCAATATTTTAGAAAAACATGGCTATATATGACCTAGATCACAGAATCATAGAAAAATCTAGGTTGGAAGGGATCTCTCAAGATCATCTGGTCTAACTATTCTTGAAAGCAGGGCTTTAAAATAGATTTTCCAAGGTCCCATCAGGTCAAACCTTGAACATTTCCAGCAAGGAAGACTCCACCACTTC
This sequence comes from Fulmarus glacialis, assembly GCF_000690835.1. NCBI lineage: Eukaryota > Metazoa > Chordata > Aves > Procellariiformes > Procellariidae > Fulmarus > Fulmarus glacialis. Next base: position 25,850 of record NW_009188808.1, read on the forward strand.
TGTAGGCAATCTATTCCAGGGTTAGTAGTTGTCAAGGTAAAGACTTTTTTCCCCTTATATCCAGGCATCTAATTAAAAAAAAAAAAAAAACAACCCACAAACAAACAAAACACCACAAAAACCATCCAAATAAAAGAAGGAATAAAAAGGTAGTTTAGTAGGCTAACAATGTCATCCTCAAATTTCAACACACTAACTTAAGGTATCACATTGTCTGATAGTATAGTCTAAGTATGAAGTGAAGACTGAAATCTCTGTATTGCAGAAGTTATCCAACACTGGACAACTGTCATGTCTTAACACTAGCAATGCAGCAGAAACCGACAGGCATTAGAAGTTAATGTCTGCAGAGTATTTATTTCAAGTAACTACAGTTTATGATATATATAACTGCTCAAGTTATTTATTTATTATTGAATAATTTGGTAATATATCAGTGATCCCTTTTGGTGGCTACCTCTGGCACCATTCACTGTCCTGCTGAGTCACATAGGCATGCCAGGATGCCGCTGATCATGTACCTACAACTGCTCTCATCCCTTAGGATCCTAGGCCGTCACCTCTCCAAGCCTGAGTTCTTCCTCTCTTCTGCTCCCAGACCCCAAGCCTTTGAGTCCCACATATGCTTCCGTACCGCCAGTCCCCTCTCTTGTCTTGCCCAGCCATTAGTTAGAGGATATAAAGTGAGGTAGTTGTTGAATCCCAATCAAGCACCTGCTCACTCATTACCCTTTGGGCAAAACAATATATACACCTGCTGAGGCTCACATGAAGCCCTATCCTTAGGGCAGGCGCTAACCTTTTTATATAGTTCACAGCTTAATGTCTTTAAGACATGTCTATATTTTTTTTTTTTTTATAAAATGTGTTGAAACTAATCAACAGAGTCGGACATTACTGGAGTAGGGATGGACAACCAGTACGCTCTTTAGACAACAAAGCACACTCAGGAGTGGAATGTTCATTTGATCCAATATTGGTTTAGGTCATCTGACAGGACATCAAAGTTAAAAGTACTGAAGAAACAGAAACTTTCACCTTGCTTACTCATGACACATCAACTGCCAAAAGGGATCTCAAGGGATGGAAAGGAAGGAGACTAATAAAGCCAGGCTTGTCACGCTGTCTGAGCTTTTCTGCTGGTGAGAGGCACATTCGCCGATCGCCTTGAAGCTGACATCTAATCAATCCAGTAAAACAGGGTTTTTTTATTACCCATGTTAAGAGTTCAACTTTGCTTTATAACGTACAGCAAATGGTTGTAAAGCCAGTTTTTCTCCTCACTGCCAGAAAGAAAAGCAAACAAGCTTCAATGAGCGATGCAAGCCATCTCTAACCAAGAAAGGCCATTACACAATTCTGTGTATGTGCACCTGGCAGCTGAGGAACATTGATATGCACAGGACTGACACAGTGCTGTGACCATCCACACAACCGAGGTGACACTTACAGGAACTTTCTTCAAAGCATCTGTAACATTTGGCCTACAATCTACTTTTGTAGAGAAAGTTACAAGGATAAGCATGTTATCTTGGGCTTAGAAGTAATTTTACTTAACTAAGTAGTGGAGGGGATGAAACCAAGTTTGGCCTTTCAGTTAATGTTTTCTGTTTACAAATATTTGAGGGATGGAAGGCAGAGGGAAAAACAGGGGACCAAAAAAAAAAAAGCTACTTCTGCCTTTGGTAAATGAGGTGATAAAAAAGATACAGTGTTGGGCATTTGGCAGACTAAGCGACATGCAGATTTATTTTCTTCATACCAGCTTAACACAGCTTGTATTTGTATTTGGCTGCTTACTTTGACACCCAAAAGAGAAATTTTAAACCATCTCTCTTATATTGGGAAAGATTTACTTCCTGGGTAATTAGAAAAACACAAACACAGATGACCCTAGCTCACAACATGACACTACTCCAAGTCAGTCAAACATAGCACGCACTGGTTAACAAGTAACAGAGTTTGTAACTGATAATAGTAACAAAATCTCTTGCTGTTGAGAGTACCTGATGACAGAGCTAACTTTAGACCCCAGTACATCAGATTCTAGAGGATCACTTGTCAAGAACGCAGTTCAATTCATTAATTAATCTCAGCAGATCCTATTGGAAAAGTATGTTATCCATTAAAACTCCTTTTAATAAAGGGTCAGAGTCCTCCTTCACAATCTAAGGAAAATGGGTAATACATTATGAGTAAGCTTGGTTTCCTATATAAAAAGATCACAACTCCTCTACAGTCATTTTGCTCCAAGAGGATGGGGGTTTTTTTGAAGAAACATTATTTATATCATGTTTTCAGAATCAATAATTCAACACAAATAATAGCAATTCTAGTCATGAATTACCTTTATTACTAGGTCTATTCTGAATATACCCAGCTTCATATTCCACTGAATCACGCTGTTTGATTACCACAAAACCTTTGATTGCTCACAAGTCAGATATACCTGTTTAGAAACCAAGTATAGTTAGATAAGTGACACTGTAAAACCAAACGTACTACTATCTCAGGACCTGAAGCCAATACACTCAGCTCAATATAAAATTAACATGTAATAAACAGGGTTTACCAATTTACCACAGATTTTAAACAACTCTGTAATTGTGCTCTTCCGTTCATATTGATAAGGAGAAGAAACTAATTTTACATTAGAGAACAGAGTTAAGTGTAGTACTTCCAACACATCAAAATGCAAGAATTTCAAAATTAACAAAATAAAAGCAAAAAAAAAAAGCCCCAATATGAGAGGCAGGAATGTGTTTCAGCAGCCAGGCCACAGTGAAAACCTGGAGCAGGGCTTCCAGCAGTTTTGCTCTACAGTCGGGTAACAAAACAAATAATTCTAGGAAAGAGGCAACAAACTTCTTCCTAGAATGCTCAGTGAAACACTTGGATAGAAAAGAAAAAACAAGGAGTCTCCCATCTTTACCTACGGAGTTAGAAATGAAGTGTGTAAATTCAGCTTCACGTTATGTAATATATTGATAAGGAATTAAATCTCTATGGAAATGGGGGAAAAGCATATTCAAAGCACTGTATTTGTGCTTGAACGTTTACCAAGTATGTGAAGCTTGTGTCAAAAAGGTAGTATCACAACACATAGCCCTCCCTTACTATTAAGCGCATAGATAGTTTCACTGCAACAAGACGTCAAAGGTCCTATACCAAATGCAACTGCATATTTGTAAATAGCCAGTTGGGGGAGGGGGGGGTGGTGTGTGGTGATGGTGAATTATTGTATAATAATGTACCAGAAAAGCACATGCTATTAATAAAAGTTGTCTGTTAGCATTATGCTGGCAGATAGGTGTTTGTTTCACACTTTGAAGAAACATGATGTTGCAAGCCTATGCATTCAGCTACAACAAAAGTATGACGCTCCCTATTCATTCCAGGGAGGTATTACCCGATAAACACAGTGCACTGGCTAGAATCAGAATGCTGTTAGTCAATTAAGTGCTTCTTAATTGAATAGTAACAGCACGCTCACATGCTCCATCAGTTATTCGGTACCTTTTGTCAAAGGTACCACATATCAGGACAGAATGAATAAAAAGTTTAAATATTTATCTGAAAAATAATAAAGTCTTATCTACCTAGAAAAGGTGTAAGACAAAAGAAAACACAACCTTGCTCATTATTAAACACTGAATCACTTCCTAGTTACCAAAAAAACACTGTGTTCCCCTTAATCCTGGAGCCTTATCAGCTCCCAGGTGCCAAACCACCAGTTTCCTCCAGATGGTATCTTTCTCCAGGTGTGCATTTTCAATATGAATGGGGAACATATATAACCAAAGCTGGAGAATAAACTTAAAATCCACTTAATTTCATGAACGGAAAGCTACAATTAAGACAGCTGCTTCACTACAAGAGTATTGCCGGGGAGTTCTCAAATCTGTCAGGGATTTTTGGTCTCTTGCCAGATCAGTAGCACGCCCTGACTGGCGTGGTCCCACAGACTTTCCTTCAGCTTATGAAATTTTCTGGCAACTACTTCAAAGAAAACTGTGTTGCTAAAGTCAAACAAATCTGAAAGCAAGAAGAATCAGTTGCTGAAGGTTTTTTTGTTTTTAATAAAAAAAAGTTCCACCATGGCTGCAAATATAAAAAAAAAACACTTGTTGTGCAGTCTTATTAAAAGCTACTGTTAATTTAATATGCATGGAGTACAGTATCACAGATGAAGAGTTGCCCAACATTTACAAATCTGAATTTTCTCAATGACACCTCAAATTGCTTATTACTTTTGGAGTAAAATGGAAGTATTGATCCCCTCCCCAAAATTGTTGCCCACAATTATATATTGTAAAAAAATATTTGTAATTATATCACTGGCTTTCAAAATTGTAGCAAACAGTCATCAAATGCTGCATACCTCAATGACCAACCTAAGCTGTGTTGTTCTGCTTTTTTTTTTTAATTATTTTATTAAATACATGGACAGTTTAAGTTCTTAACTAGGTATTGAAACTCACAGATGACTAAATTCTTAGCAACTTTTTCAGAAGTCATGCAAAACAAATTATATTTACAGAAACATGTTTTAAAGAGGAAAATAGGATCTTTCTGTAAAAAGATACCCAAAAGACATGATCTCTTTTCAAACTAATCCTGAATAATGTACAAGATGATTTTCAGAGTGGTTTATGCTCTACCCAAACTAACGTTCACCAGCGAGTTTCCATCAAGCGAAATCTGTGGCACTATTTTTACCAGGCATCCGAGAAAGCCACAGTTGGAGGTGGCAATGGGCAGAACAGAGACTGAAATTGCAACTGGGCTTTTCATATCATTCAAGTTAACAGAAGGACAGACAGTTCTAATAAACAATTACATCGATTGATAAATTAATTGAGAGAATCAAGATTTAAAATTGAGTTAGGCATATGCAGGGGTGGAAGTCTTTATCAAACAACAGTAGTCTAAAGAGTGCCAAGTGAAAAAGCGAACTATCAGAGTTCAAGAACTTGATCTCCTTAAAGCCTTCTGGTAATTAACAAAAGCCATTGACATATTGGACCCAAAAATAAGAAGCCAGGAACAAGACAGAAGTTTAAACTATACTATATCTATAGACTTAATCCACACTGTAGGCCAGGATGTTAGCCGAAATCTTTTAAATTCGTTTCCAAGATGCTTTAATCAATCTTTACTCATGTATAACTATATATATCTGGCTAGAAGTATGTGCAAAAACTAGAAACTGTCCCATCCTGTAACAACCACTGAAAGCCAATCAGGACAACTTGTGCACACTAGGTTGCTCAAAGACGCCTTTCTTTCCTATAGTAAACATGGGCTAACACATTCTGAAATAAAAACATGAAGATAAGGAAAGCTGTACTTTAGCATGTGCTAGCCGATCTTCAACATGACCAAAGTACAACCTGCTTTGTCTACAGACTAGAGATTTTTAATAATTTTTATTTAGAACATTAGCAACGCATTCAAGAAGTTACGCT
>NW_009188808.1:31330-38592 GCF_000690835.1 Fulmarus glacialis
CAAACAAAAAAAGCCACTAGCACTGAAGCAACCACAGCAATCAAAAAATCCTTGCATGCGCTTAACTTCAGGTACATGTCCAAGTTTGCCTACAACCAAAAGCTGTGCCTCTACCTGTACCATTACAGTTCAAGAACTGCAGTCCTTTCCCATCTGTGTAAGAATATAAAAAAAAAAAAAAAGAAAATTACCAAAATTACAAAAAGCATTTTATACTGATATAGATGTAGAGATAGAAACCAACTGCACATACATCCAATAGTTGGAATAAAAATACTAAACTTTAAAAGAAACCACCAAAACTCAGTGAAAGAGCAGAGATCAGACCTCTGCATAGTTGGGGCCAACCCCTGGGAGATGCCCCATGTTGAACAACAGGATCCATATTCACACAACTGTAGGCAAAACAACACAAGAACAACACTACAGTACAAAAACCCACGCATATACAAGTCACAGCTCAGGCTCCCAGCTTTGATTCATAGAATGCGTCATTCCACAGAGCGTAACTATATCTCATTACTTGCTAGGGAAATAGCCATGGTTACTCATCACAGTTTGGTGTTATGAACCGCTTGCTTTCCGTAACACTACACACACCAGATCAGAATCCGTCTGGGGGTGGAGGGAGAGGACAGTGGGAAATCAATGAACAAGATGTCAAATTGTCACTACTTTGGTACTTAAAAGTGCAAACAAAACAGCATTTGACTTAGTACTGAAATACTTTACTGTTGATTTCAGTTGCTTACAACTGCTCTTTTTCCAAAGCTATTTTTTAAAGCCTTGTTTAGGTTAAAAAAAATCTGGCTAATAGTATAAGTAATAAATTACTTAAAAAGAAAATTAAAAAGAAAAGGAGCTTTTTGTTTCTTGATATACAAAAAATGAAAAGGAAGCTTTACTTTGTACACATTATGTTTTACTTGATATTTAAAACATTTCACTGTGGCATCCAGCCGTGGCTAGTACTACCGGCATCTGTCAGAATCACTAAAATTAAAGCTGCTACCAAACCATTGGAACTGCATTTGCCAGCTACAAACGTTGAAGCATTTTATGATTTCACACCAATTTTACCATTTCTTCTCTTTCAGAAAATAAAAAATAAAAATGAAGCACAGTTCAGTATTGTCCACCTTACCATTTCAGAAGTGAAACCCGTTAGCTTGTTTGAAAGGTTATGTGATCTTAAAGGAAGAGTATGTAATTAGTTTCGTATTACATTACAATAGAAGAGCAAAGTAGAGTTAGAATCACTTTCCGTAGATCCAGTTTTCTTCTTGTTGCAGAGAACTTAAATATATTGATTTTGTTTTCACCTCGAATGATGAAAAGCCTCTCGAACCCCTTGTAAAACTTTATTGCCCACTGTGATAACACACATGTACAGGTTTGAATTAAGGACTGGCTTTTGCTCCCATTTTTCATGAATTTCTGTGAGCAACATCACTAAATCTTAGTGGGGAAGTTCTAAAAAGAAAAACAAGAGATCCCTACGACTGGTAAGTTACTACCTTAATACTGCACAGTATTGATTAAAAGTAATTATCTAACCAGCTTCAGAGCACACAGACAACTACGTTGAATTAGGAAGATAAAAGCTGTTGATAAAGATGACAGAAAGTAGGTGGCTGTGACAAGGGTTGCTACATTACCTCTTGAAACATACTGAATTGGTCAATAGAACAAGCACGTGACATACTACTTTGGCTGTGTTTCTACTCCGTGACACAAGGAAAAGTATCTGTTCTGCTTTTGGAAAGCAACACCTTTTAAAAAGCCCCAAATTCCTTCTGCTAGAAAACGGATTATGATCAGTTATCTTGAAGAGCTCCTCTGAATTCCAGATTCCGAAAAAACACAGTTTCCTCAGCACAGCTTTTAGTCATACTTTTAGTCATACTGCCCAGAGGAAAAGGACCTGGGGGTGCTGGTTGACAGCCGGCTGAATATGAGCCAGCAGTGTGCCCAGGTGGCCAAGAAGGCCAATGGCATCCTGGCCTGTATCAGAAATAGTGTGGCCAGCAGGAGGAGGGAGGTGATTGTGCCCTTGTACTTGGCCCTGGTGAGGCCGCACCTCGAATACTGTGTTCAGTTTTGGGCCCCTCACTACAAGAAGGACATTGAGGTGCTGGAGCGTGTCCAGAGAAGGGCAACAAAGCTGGTGAAGGGTCTAGAGAACAAGTCTTATGAGGAGCGGCTGAGGGAACTGGGGCTGTTTAGCCTGGAGAAGAGGAGGCTGAGGGGAGACCTCATGGCGCTCTACAACTACCTGAAAGGAGGTTGTAGCGAGGTGGGGGTTGGTCTCTTCTCCCAAGTAACCAGTGATAGGACGAGAGGAAATGGCCTCAAGTTGCGCCAAGGGAGGTTTAGACTGGACATTAGGAAAAACTTCTTTACTGAAAGAGTGGTCAGGCCTTGGAACAGGCTGCCCAGGGAAGTGGTGGAGTCGCCATCCCTGGAAGTATTTAAAAGATGTGTAGATGTGGCGCTTAGGGACATGGTTTAGTGGGCATGGTGGTGTTGGGTTAACGGTTGGACTTGATGATCTTTAGAGGTCTTTTCCAACCTTAATGATTCTATGATTCTATGATTCAAAGCTTGGGACACACTCTCTCTCCCCAACATACGTTGCCGTAAGTACTTGTATGAAACCTAAACTTGCCAAGAGAGGGAACTGATGAAATTACAGTCAACATGGCAGATTAATGTATGACTGTACCATGGGCAAGCTTCACCACTTCTTGTGATTTCCGTTTTGTCTGTAAAACTGCATTACTTCTCTACTGTTCTTTAACCTTCATATCGAAGAGTGATTTGCAGAAGTTTAACGGGGGAACATAGTCGCAGAAATCAATCAGATTAGCCCAATCCTAATGATCTTCATTTCAAACAGAGGCAATTAGAGTAACATGCTGGCTTTAGACTAAGGGCCTGCAGAGATCCACTGCACTCCTCATGCAGTGATACGCTCTCCTGTTGAATCAGGGGTGAGGATTCTCGGACAGAACAACTGTGTTTAATAAAAGGAGAGGTGCTGTTATTGGACAAAGACACATGCCAAGACGAGACAGCAAGGCCAAGTGAGAAGAGAGGCCCCTGAACCATGGAAGCATGCCAGCCGAAGCTGGAGGAACTCTCAGAATGGTGAAAACCTTTCTGCTTGTATCTTTTCCAACTTTTTTTCTGGAAACTCATTTAAAAATACCTCACGTCTTACTGAGGAGGGCCAGACGGAGAATCTGTATTCCAAATGTATGCCCAGAGCCCAGATTTTGCTTAGACTTCTCAAACTTGCAAGCCAAGAGCACATGGGACTCGCCAGATGAACGACGGTGAAGCAGGGTTTCAAGGACCTACAAGGTTTTGAAGTTTCTCTTGAATCCTCCTGGCCCAGCAGACAGGAACCCTTTGTTGCCATTACTCATTTGCAATGTTTAGAAATCTAAAACATAAGATCTAGCAGATAGGCATGACCAGACTTCAGAAATCACGGTGATTTCAGCACAGCTCAAGTGACTGAATTACATAAGGAAGCATCAGTGTTTTCCTTCCGGGGAAGGCTCTTCAAGATTTTGAATGCAGTTTGCCAACAAGAGTAATATAAAAATTAAGACCAAAAAAGCTTTATAAAGCAAGTTATTGGAGAATGTTTTCTGTATTATCTGATTTCCTAGCATTTCATGAAGTATCTTCTGTGCAAGAATATGAAAGGAAGAAAGAAAAGGAATACAAAGTCCTATACAGGACATGTGACTAAGTTTCGTATTACAATGCTAATAATAGAAATAAGAACTCACAGTAAGGTTCAGTACATGCTGATATGAAGGCAACGGTATCTTAGGGTATGGGGAGATTAGAATAAATTATCTCAAGATAAGTCAGGATGGAACTTGCAGCACATCTGTTACTCTACTCCATCGGCCTCTGTGTCTGCTCTTTCCCCTCAGTAAACACTCCAACAGAAGAATAACTTACCTCCCATTAATTCACACTTATCATGAGGCAAGACTGTACACACCTTCTGATTTTTAGGCCTTGATAACAACAAAAAACTATAGCTCATTAAAAGCATCCAACTCCAAAACAAAACTGCAGGCAGAGTGTTTCTTGCTGATACTGACACTTCCAAGTAGCCTGGACTAAGTTGCCTAAACCTTGCCTTTCCTGCGGGCTTAAGATACAGAATTACTTGTTGATTGATTTGGGTAGTTTTCTACTCAAGTGAGAGCCGTCCCATGTTCTAGCCCAAGGTATCTGATGCTCCCATCAGGGGGATTCTGACCACAAGCCAGACACCTGCAAGTTGGATGCACTAGTGCTCATCAACGTTGTGCCAAATCCCCCTTGCTGACTGTGCACTTAACACCGTAGAACAAAATATACATTGCACTGCTACACGTAGGTAGCCAGAAGATAAGAGAAACCAATGCTACAAAATAACACCAACTAATATGAGGAGGAATTAAAATAAATAATTTTTGCTTAGTATACTCAAAGCTGTAGTTCTGGGAAAACTGAAAAACGTTGTTCTCTCGCTTTTCCACTTCAGCGCAAACTTTTCAGTAGATGACCACACACTGTTGCCTCTGACAGCAACCAGTTCTCAACTTCATGGATATAAAGCTTATGGAATTGTTTCACATTCAAAAAAACACACCAAAAGGTTCCTACAAAACTTACAATGCACATTTACCATATTTAAAATAATATGATTGGTAACAATGGTCCTCATCACCATTAAGATTCAGTTTACTTTTCACTGCTCAGTTTGTAATGAACAAATAGCCCTATGCATAGATACCAGCATGGCAAATATTATTTGTGAACACACAAAGTGACAAAATAGAAGAACTGCTCACCATACCTGCATTTAGTCCACCCTGGAGAATTTAACATTAATGGCTTCTGTACGCGCCACTTTTAGTGTTGTGCCTATGTAAGGTTACTCTCTTAGTGCCTATGTAAAGCTATTATTTACCCATCAGTACAAAAAGTAGGTCACAGCTTAGAAATGTATAGAATCACAGAATCATTTAGGTTGGAAAAGATCCTTAAGATCTTCAAGTCCAACTGTTAACCTAACACTGCCAAGTCCACCACTAAACCATGTCCCTAAGCACCACATCTACATGTCTTTTAAACACCTCCAGGGATGGTGACTCAACCACTTCCCTGGGCAGCCTATTCCAATGCTTGACAACCCTTTAGGTGAAGAAATTTTTCCTAATATCCAATCTAAACCTCCCCTGGCACAACTTGAAGCCATTCCCTCTTGTCCTATCACTTGTTATTTGGGAAAAGAGACCAACAGCCACCTCGCTACAACCTCTTTTCAGATAGTTGTAGAGAGCGATACGGTCTCCCCTAGGACAACTGTCTCTATTATAATATTGACTATTAAAAAAACCCCACCCAGGATCTTTAGAAATTAGCTGCTATTTTAGACCACTGGAGTGGATGAAAACAAGATTTATCATGTGACAAGTCATGAACATACGCAAGAAGGTGATGTTGCTACCACACTAGCTTTTTCGTTATCATCTTCTGCATTAAGCATATTACACCAATAATACAAATTAAGAAGCAATTCTGGAGCCTTCTGGATATGCTATTAAATTACAAAGTTCACTTAACTATAGTCTTATTACAGTCTTAGTTTGTACTAAAAGTATTTTGGAGGTGTAGGGGTAAAGAGTTAAGTATTGTTCCGAACAACACGTCTCTGTGATATAACCCAAATTTCTGCCCTGAAATCATGAACTAACTGTCCCATTCTTAGAACGTGCAAAAAAGGTGATAATGGGCACATAAGAAATGCTTATTAAATAACAGAGAGAGATGACAAGTGTTAAGAGTTTTTCCAGGAATCTACTGCCAGCAATATTAGAGTGTTTAAGGAAACAAAATCCATCTTATCAACACAAGTTGATTCTTCAAATGAGCTGTTCCGTAAAGTGTACTTAGAAATATGTGGAATATTACATTTTCCTTATGAACTAAAAAACAAAGCTGTATTAGACATTTGTCACCAACCCATCAAGACATTTTTGCCACAAGACAGTGCCAGAGAATGTCAGCATCATAAAAATGTCGTATTTGTATTTCATTAGCAAGTTTTTCCAGATATGGTAATTAAGCAGACTTTTCTTCCCCACATTCCTGTTTGTTAACGGTTTCCTTTATGATCAAAAACCTCCCAGGTAATAGGGACAATTTGTTTCTTCTACAGATTAGTTTCAGATAAATTAAAAAAGAAAAAAGTGAAAGTGCAACTCCCCTCCAAAGCTACACATCTAAATTAACTTTCTATAAATAATTTTTCTATGCAATACTGTGTAAAATTAGTACTTCAGTAATATATATACTTCTACCAAAAAGACGGTTTTGGATGATCAAAGTAGCAGTACCAGTATTTAATATTATCAAAGCACTAATCTGTTCTGATTGCTATTCCATAGGTATTAGAGCAGAGGCAGTTTGTATGACAAGCTGTACAGCCACGAGGGAAGCAACCATCCTAGCAGGGAAAACCAAGAAAAACCTCACGTATCTTCGAAAGAGAGAAAAGCGAGGAGCAACAGGAGGAGAGGCTAATTACTTTAGATAATCTCAGTAAAGAGAGGAAATGAGAAATGCCGTAAGATTAATGGGAATTATATATTGCATGTTTCACAACACCAATAAGGTAACTTGTTTTCACACTTCATATACGTTTATATATCATATATGTTACACAGCTATAGATATGGATATATTATGTATTGGAGATTATTGTATTTCCACACTACGAGTCTGCACCCAAAATGCTGAAAGTAACGACTGTGGAGACCTGGCAGCCTTTGAGGTGAGGCAGCTCCCGATGCAGCACCACAACCTACTTATCTCAGGGCTTTGAGTTTTGATCCCTCGGCAGCCGAGCAGCCGTCCGTCCGTCCGTACCGGCAGGGGCACCGGCCGGGCCGGCGGCGCCCCGCCTAAGGCACTCGGTGCTCGGACGGGCTCGAAAAAACTCTTAGGCGAGGGGCTCCGCCAACGATTTGGGGGAAGAAAAGGTCGGATGAGGGAAGGAGCCATACCAGCCCCGTGAGAAGAGTCAGCAAAGGCAAGCGCAGGAGCGAACGGCGACGGGACGGGACCTTCCCCGGCTGCCCCCGGGGACCCGAGAGTGCCCACCTGCCCAGGCGCGGGGCTGCAGCGCCCTCACACCCCGCTGAAAACACAAGGCGCGGAGGGGAACGCAAACCGGAGGGGCCCCG
>NW_009188809.1:0-208 GCF_000690835.1 Fulmarus glacialis
ATGGCGAGGAGAGGAGATGGTGGAGCGGAGGTAGAAGTTAAAGGTTGGATGCGGTAATTTATTATCCCTTGCAAAGGCGGGAGGAGGAGGGGAGGGGGATTCTATGAGACTTAAGGAATAAAATCAATCTATCTGCTGCATGTTTTCCTTGGCGGGAGCTGCCTCGGTGAAAGGCGAAGCCGGGGCAGCGATGGGAATGAATATCGCA
>NW_009188809.1:410-1410 GCF_000690835.1 Fulmarus glacialis
AATTATATCATAAGCATATTAAAATAAATACATCTGCAGACTGGGAGGATAGCAAAATCGATCATTCCAGCCGCTTAGGAAAGAATTTGATTCTAGAAATTACGTAGAAATGAAAGGAAAAGATTAATGATGCTGTTAAGTCTGCTTTTGAATCAGAGCGCTTCTCCCTTTGGCTGCAGCAAGGTTGTTTTTCAGATCCTTTTATTTCATCCGGTAATTTGTGAACTCTCTGGTCTTCCCCGCACCCAGAGACAATGCTGTGTATTTTATACAATAAGGATTCTGCCAAGGATTGTGCATGCCAACCGACCTGGCGTTTATTAAGGATTTATTGACCTATGGGTGTCTCTCTCTCTCTTTTTCTAATTTGAAAAGGCTCAATCGGGGCACCTGTGACTAAATCATAATTTTTGAAGAAGAAAAATGATTGTAGAGGGGTGGGGGAAGCATATTAATTCGCTAGTGAGGCACTGAATGCAATAGCTACATTATGTTGGTTTGTGTATATTTCTCGCTACATACATGTGTGTACATATATACGTTGCTGGGAGGGATGTCTGGTACTTAAAAGCCCATTTGAGATATATATATGTTAATAAATTGTCCTCTTTTGAGAGTGAAAGTGTCCCTCTGCTTTGGAAATGACTAGACAAGACTGTGCTGTTTATTGACAGTGTGTGAATTATATCGGCAGTAATAAATAAGCAATTGTGGGTTGTTTTTTTTTTTTTCCCCTTGGGTCTTTCTTATTTCTTTTTCAATCTTTCCATCTGTCTTTGTTTCCTTTCCTTTTTTTTTCCCTCTTTTTTTCTTCTTTCTTTTTTTGGCTCTCTCTTTTTCCTTCCTCTTTCCCCCTCTTGCTGCTGCTGAGCGCGTGTGGGTGAGTGGGGAAGGCAGGCGCCGCAGCCAGAGGCAGGCAGCGGGCAGGGATGCTCTCGAGGTGGGATCCCCGCTCGCCGGCTCTCCGCGGACACCTGTAGGGATCGCTTTGGCACGCACA
>NW_009188810.1:0-213 GCF_000690835.1 Fulmarus glacialis
GGGGGGGAGGGACCCCGGCCCTGCCCACTCACCCCCGTTGCAGATGGAACCCGACTCAAACCAGCAACCGGCGTCGGTGCCGGGGCTGGAGCTGTGGGGCCAGTGGACACCGTGGCCACGGTAGCTCAACCCTCGCTTGCCCGGTTCTAGCCCGTAGACCGGCCACAACTGGGCGCCTTTGCCGTCCGCGCCCCGCCACACCGAGGGGGCGTT
>NW_009188810.1:399-635 GCF_000690835.1 Fulmarus glacialis
TGGCAGAAACCCTCCAGGTAGAAGTCACGGGCGTTCTCGGCCACGCTGGTGCCCATCACCCAGCGGCCATTTCGTCGCGTGGCCTCCACCGCCTTGGCCAAGAAGTGGATGGAGTTGTAGATGGTGGCGAAGAGGGGGTGGACCTATGGGGTGAGAGGAGGTGTCAGGGGGTGGGGCTCCGTGGGGGACACCCATAGGACAATGTCATCGGCCACGGCCGTCTCCACCCAAGCCCG
>NW_009188811.1:0-207 GCF_000690835.1 Fulmarus glacialis
GGTGTTCTGCAGGGGATGGAGGGGGGGTTGTAGGGATGGGGTGCCCCGGTGCCCTGTGGGGTAGCCTTTCAGAGTTGGGGTGCCCCATAGGGATGGGTGCACAGTGGAAATGGGGTGCACAGTGGGGAATGGGTGTCCCGTGGAGTTGGGGTGCCCAACAGGGAGTGGGATGCCCAAGCAGAGTTGGGATGGCCAGTGGGAATTGGG
>NW_009188811.1:687-1167 GCF_000690835.1 Fulmarus glacialis
TGCCCTGTCCCCCCCTGGGCGTCCCGTGCACCCTGGCATTCCCTGTGCACCCCCACGCGCCCCGTGCATCCCTGCTTGCTCCATCCACCCCCACGTGCCCCGTGCACCCCAGCGTGTCCCATGCACCCCCACGTGCGCTGTGCACCCCTGTGTGCCCCATGCACCCCGACATGCCTCGTGCACCCCAATGTGCCCCTGCCCGGGCAGGTGGATTTCGTGGAGGCGGCGTCGCCGCTCACCAACCAGCACTACCTGGCGGAAAAAAAACGGGGTTGTCGGGGCCCAAGACCGCCGTCAACCGCTCCAGCCCGGCCGTGGTGGCCGCCTTGAGAGCCGACACGCCCGTGAAGAACCTCTACCTGACAGGTAAGGGACCTGTGTCCCCATGTCCCCTTGTCCCCCTGTCCTTCTGTCCCCATGCCCAGCTCCAGGCTGCAGACAGTGTCCCCAGGGGCTCCTTGCAGCGTGGGATGTCCTGCC
>NW_009188812.1:0-215 GCF_000690835.1 Fulmarus glacialis
CCGCCGGCCCCTGGGGCCACATCTGTCCTGCTGTGGGGCCGGGGGCTGGAGGGGACGGAGGTGACACACGCAGAGGTGGGTGCCGGGAGGGGGTGACCCCCATCCTGGCCTGTGCCAGGGGGTGTGGGGCTTACTGTGCAGCACGGCTGGGAGCCCTGGTGCAGGGGACTGCAGCTCGGCGCTGCCCCGTGTACGCAGCACTGCCACCGTAGGTA
>NW_009188812.1:226-773 GCF_000690835.1 Fulmarus glacialis
CAGCCTCATATGCCGGGACAGTGCCACCGCCACGTGCCAGGACACTGCCAGCCCCACGTCCCTGGGCGGTGCCAGCCCCATATCCCAAGTCAGTGCCAGCCCCACGTGCCAGGACACCGCCCAGCAGCCCGGGGGGCAGAGTGCCCAGACCCCACGGCTCAGCTGGCGCGAGGCGTTGCGCCGGGGCAGGGTTGGGTTTGTTCAGGCCTAGGAGAAATAGAGAGAAATAAGCAGATTAGAGGGCAAATCCCACGGGAGGGGATTAGAGGGGGTGGGAGTGGGAGGGCTCCTGCTCTGCTGTGAGGGGCTGGGAGAACCCCCCAGCGCTCCCAGTAGCACCCAGTCCTCCCAGTACAACCCCAAGCGCAGGGCTGTGCCGGCCCCATCTGGGTAGTGAGCAATTTCAGGACAGGATTGGGATCTAGGGGGAAAAAATGCCTTTTTGCTTGGATTTTTCCCAAACATGGCCCCACATCTGGCGGCCGCAAATGATGCAGGGCGTGCTCCACTGGGTCTCAATCGGAGAAAGCACCAATAAAGAGGGGAA
>NW_009188812.1:831-1494 GCF_000690835.1 Fulmarus glacialis
GCACTTCTACGGCTTTCCCGCATTTAAATAGCTTTTTTTTTGGCCAGAAATAATGCCTGTTTCTGCACTAAGCGCAGCGCAGCACCGGGGTGCCCGTGGGAGGGAAGGGGCAACGGACCCCTCCCGTGAGGGTACCCTGACATTCCCCTCCACGATGCCCTGGGGTGCGCCAGTGCCACCCACCCCATGCAAATTAGCTCATTTAAATAATTCGCATAACCTCCCAACCCCGGGGACCTAGGGAGATGCTTCCTCATCCCGGGGCCTCTCCATGCCCTTGCTTTTGGGTGGCGGTTGCAAGACTGGGGGGAGAGCACCCTCACCCCAATTAGGCTCCGATCAAACGGGTCGGGGGGTGCTGAGCCTCCCGCTCTCCACGCCAGCCGGCTTTTGTTGGCGCTTGGGAGGCCGAGGGGGTGCCCCGGGCTGGCGCCAGCCTCGGCAATTATGTCATGTGAAAAGCGCAGCCCCCATTGAGCGCGTCCCTTCCCCTGGATCAAACCCCATTACTTCCGCGGCCGTTGCTTCATTATCTCCCCGCCGGAGCACGCCTCTGCCGGGCCTGCTTCACCTCGGCCCCGGCCCATTAGCCGGGCTGGGGAGCCGGGGGAGCATCGATTATGCGTTTAATGGGTTGTTAAAGGTTTAATTGTCACTAACGAA
>NW_009188812.1:1608-1862 GCF_000690835.1 Fulmarus glacialis
CCGGGGTCAGTGCCTCGCCTGGCCCAGTGGCATCCCGGCTGGTCCCGCCTGACCCTGGGGCTGTGGGGATGTCGGAGTCCGGCCCTGGGGCTGTTGGATTGGGGTGAGACCCTCCGAGGTGCGGGGGCTACAGCTGGGGGTGCTGGTGCTGAGTGGGGTCTGGCCTGTGTGGGGACGTGGGGACACGGTGGGGATGGGGCTGCCCCAGCAAAGCCCCGGTTTGCGGCTGTCGTCGGGTCCAAAGCAGGAAGATT
>NW_009188813.1:0-3480 GCF_000690835.1 Fulmarus glacialis
TAGCCGCGCTGAGGGCTTCCCTCGGCGTGTGTCCTCGGGCCCTGCGAGAGTAAGGGTCCTCTCCAGCTGATGTCCTCTGCGGGCTGAGCTTGTAACCTCGGCAGCATCCCCAGCGGGCCTGAGCCCAGCTGCGAGCCCTGGCTGGCCCTCGGGGGCTCCTGGCCCAGGGGTAAGTGGCCCTACTGCTTTGTGGGTGGGAAAGAGCTCAGGAGTCTCCAAGCACGTTTCTGTAGCCAGACCAGGTTTCTGTGCCACCTGTTAAAATGATGTGTGGGAGAGAGGCTTTTGGGGGGGGGGGTAAAAAAAATGTGACTTGCAGCTCCGCAGGAGTGGGGTTAAGCACAAACCACCGGCAGTGAGACTGAGTGGGATTGGGAGCAGTCCTTACGTCCCGGAGCAAATGCTTCACCACGTGGTGAAGCACCACTTGTACTGGGAAAGACATGTGAGGCCTACCCAGTCCCACTTGCCACGGTAAATGAGGTCTCTACTTTCAGAGGTACCTGCCAGTACTGCCCTTTGGCATGCTGAAGGGGTCTCTCCCACCTGTGTGTATATGTGGGTGATGTGTGATGGAGAGCTGTGGCTCAGCCCAGAGATTTCCCTCTCTCCCGCTGTCACAGGGGGACCTGGCTGCTCTGAAGAGCTCCCAAGCCCTGAGGAGTTCCTACCAAAAGACTGGCAGCTCAGATAGGTCTTGAAGTAGTAATAGAAGCAGTTTGATGTCACATAGCCATCAGGGCAGGAGAGGGAGGTGTGTGTCAGGCTATCTGCATCATGCAAGAGTCTCTACTCAAGGCAGAAGGTTTGGACCAGGCTGAAGATGTAGCCTGATGCCTGCCATCATGGCCTCCAGGCAGAGACTCAGGACTTCTGTAGAAACCCTATTACTCGATTCCATCCCTTTGAGGCTCCAGATGACTTTGCTACTATAGGCCATATGAAGACTGCAGCCTCCTATGGCTCCCTCTTCCCCTGTGGGGGACTGTAGACTTCAGATCCCTGTGGTCCTGCCTTTCATCAAAGGTTCCCATCACACATTGTTTTTTAATAGTAAACATTTGCTTGATCCTTCTCACTGATTCCCAGGTAGGTCCAAAGGCAGCTCAGAGATTAAAATCAAGGGCAATCACATCTTCATCTAAAAATCTAATTAGTAGCCTGTGCAAAGGAACAAAGGTATAATACAATTCTTCAAAAAAAAAAAATGCAGTTTAACAAGGGGTTTGTAGTAATAGTTGCTATTTCTAAGTGGATTTAAAGTTTAGTTCAGGTTTCAGTTCAGCTGTGAGTCTAGCTTTGAATGAGTGGACTAAAGTTAGCATGTGATAGAAAACACTATCAAACATGCAATCCTACAATCTCTCGATTATTCTTGCCACTGAATATTCTTGCCACCCATTTTAGATAACACCAAGACATTCTAATACTCTGTTCAGACTGTAGAGATGGAAATAGGAAGTTTTGGTTGTGTGGGTTTGTTTGGGTTTTGGGGTTTTTTGGTTTGTTTTTTTTTTTGCATCATTCTTCGCTATTGTACTGGCATAGGAGCACACCTAGCATAGGTGCTGTGAAAGCAAAATAGATAAAATAAACTGCTCAACTCATCATCATTAAGTAGCTGAATTGCTACTTAATCCTACTCTTCTGCTGTTCCTAAAAAGAAAGATTATTATCTAAATCTGTACATTTTTAGAGCAGGAAGATCAAGAACAGAAGATGGCATAAAAGGGATCACCTCGTCTCCTTTCTTCACTTTCTTTGTGGCCTTGGCATCAATTTTAAAATATTTTCTGTGACATAACCTGCCATGCTCAGAGCAAAATGTCAGTGTTTTTATACTGCATTATCACTCACAGCTTATGTGAACAGGGCTTTGTTCATTGACTTCTTTCCTCTTTCCATCTGCAGCAGTGGCACCTTCTGGTTGCTTCCCTGTTGCTACATGTCTTTGCTGCCGAAATGGCTTCCCATCACCTATCTCACTGTCTCTCCTTCTCTGGGCCACTTTGTTTAGTCACCTTTTGCTATGTGCAGTTATATGTAAAGCAGTTACTTTGTGGTTAACACACACAAAAGATAGCCAAAATTAATGACCTACTAAATTAGTATTAGTATGTTAACCACCTAGTAGAGTCTTTGCTAATCAGATGGAAAAGGATCAGCTTTCACTGCTCCCTGTGACAGGTGCTTGATGTTACAATCTTCCACCTCATTTTTTCCCTTGAGATGTTATTATCTTTCCATGTTGATGTCCTCCCTCTTGATTCTTGAGCTGCGGCCTGGCCCCATCTCAGCAGTCTTTACCTTTATCTCCAATTTTACCTTACATTTCACAGCTCTACTCTGTGGACTTCCTCATAGCTCTTTCTCTCAATTTAACTATTTCCTCAAAAATCTGAGCAAAGGTTATGCAGCTGTGCCATAACAGAACTAGGCCTGACAGCAGAAACAGTAGGAAAGGAAGGGGAGGATATGTTGCTCCTTTTCATGTTCACCTTTGAAGCATCTACATGGCCTTTATATTTCCAGTTTTGTTGCGGTTTAACCCCAGCTGGCAACTAAGCCCCACACAGCCACTCGCTCACTCCGCCCCAGTGGAATGGGGGAGAGAATTGGAAGAGGAAAAGTGGGAAAACTCGTGGGTTGAGATAAAGACAGTTTCATAGGCAAAGCAAAAGCCGCGCACACAAGCAAAGCAAAACAAGGAATTCATTCACTGCTTCCCATCGGCAGGCAGGTGTTCAGCCATCTCCAGGAAAGCAGGGCTCCATCACGCGTAATGATTACTTGGGAAGACAAACGCCATCACTCCGAAAGTCTCCCCCTTCCTTCTTCTTCCCCCAGCTGTATATGCTGAGCATGTTGCCGTATGGTATGGAATACTCCATTGGTCAGTGTGGGTCAGCTGTCCCAGCGGTGTCCCCTCCCAGCTTCTTGTGCACCCCCAGCCTGCTTGTTGGCAGGGTGGTGTGAGAAGCAGAAAAGGCCTTGACTCTGTGTAAGCACTGCTCAGCAGTCACGAAAACATCTCTGTATTATCAATACTGTTTCCAGCACAAATCCAAAACATAGCTCCTGACTAGCTATTGTGAAGAAAATTAACTTTATCCCAGCTAAAACCAGCACGTTCTCCACCTCTTATTCCATTTATGTCATGCTCAGGTACCACACCATCCCATACAACCTCATTAACCACCCCCCCCTTCCCATCCTTTGGTATAATACACAGATACCATTCCCTTAGTCTATGGACCACCCCTGTAAAATGTCTGTAAAATGTCCACAAATGTCCAAAAATGTCCATTGAGTTCATTTAGTCCATGACTTTGGGCTCTGTCTGTTACGGTGGTCACTCAGGTCAGGAGGGGTGGTGTGTTGCATGGAGTTATTGGGCACCAAAGCCAACTCAGGTCAGGTCACTGCTGCTGCTTCTTGTAAGGCTTGTCCTCCATTGGTTCAGGTGGTTCCTGCTATAGT
>NW_009188814.1:0-12575 GCF_000690835.1 Fulmarus glacialis
GGGGCTGGAGGCAAAGCCCTTTTCCCGGGGAGGATCAACGCCTCCCGGGTGACCGGTGGATGGGGACAGGGGCCACCCCCGTTGGGGAACACCTAGGAGGGAAGGGGGGACTCCCATCGTTTCCCTTCCTGCAAGGTGCTGGAGAGTTTGGACTGCCCAAATCCCGGCTGCGGAGTCGGAGCTGATAAACCTCCCTCCCTCCCTGCATGTGTGTGCTGCAACCGAAACCTGCGTATTGATGCTCTTCATTTATCAGACATATGCCCTTAAATTATGTAGACAGGGAGAAGTGATCTAAACACCGAGCCGCACATGGTTTGGGTGGAAATATAATACTCCGGCAGCAGATGAGTTCCTCCCAGATAAACAAATCCACTTGCTCAGCCCCAGCAGGGCTAAGTGCTGTTTGGGTTTGTAGTGGCTGCATGTGGCTGCTACATACCCAGCCCAGAGGAAACCCTCCTCCTGGGGCCCCATCTGCTCCCCGTACCGGGAAGGGATGCAGCCTTCGCCGCGTCGGATTAGGGTGTAGGACCTGCAGGACTTGCCTTCATGGAAGGGACGAGGTGGAAAGCGTGTGGCCGCGCTCCTCTCTCGTAAAACTTCCACCCCGCGTCTGCTCCGCTTTCCTTTCCAGCCCTGCCGCCGGGCAGCCGTGCCAAAGAGCTCGCTGGAAACGCACCTGATTTTTCATGGCTTCCCTTCGCCACCGGGATGCGATGCCTGGGATGGGAGGTTTTGGGGAAAGTAAAGGGGGTCTGAGGCTTCCCAGGTCGCGGGGGTGAGCGGTGCAGAGGGGAGGTTTGGACCGGGACCCCTGGGATTGCCGGGGGATGCTCTTATTCCGGGGGAACAATGACAGTGTCAGGGGATTTTTACAGCCGATGCAACCGCTCGCAGCCTTCTAGGGACTTATCTTGAGCGTGCACCAGCCCTGCACAAATATTTTGGAAGACATAAAGCGTGCTAACTTATTTTCTTTATCTGTCCTCTGTTTCACCCGGGTCTTGTTTATAGAAGCCGGTTAAATCCGCGAGTGGGTAGGACCAGTGGAGCATGGGGTTGCTTTGCCTTCACCGTCTCTGTGATTTTAATTACAGCGTGTGCCTCCCAGTGTGAGATTAGGTGCTTCCTCCCAGGCTAAGCCGCCGTCTTAAGGTCTCGGGGATGCGAGCAGCGTTTCGTTTGTGGTTTAATTGCCTCAGAAAGTGTGTGTTTGTTTGTTTGTGTGTGGGACCCCTTGCTAGAGCTGGGCTTCAAGCGGTGCAACAGATGTGTGTCTGCTTTTCGTGTGCAGCCGGGTTTAAACATGCAACCCCAGCCCCTTCACGAAAGCCTGGGATTTTCTTCCCTCCTCTGCCCAGACCCATCCTCCATGGGGGTGTCTCCTTTCCTAAAGGACCAGTCCAAGGCTTTTCCTTTCTGTCCCATCTTAAATGCGTGGCGCTCGGCGATATCAATAAGATGCAAAATAAATGACAGCCGCATGATCTAAGTGTTGTTTATGTCCAAGACGGGTGTTTTAAAATACAGGCTGATGATCAATCACGGTGCTGTTGGGAAGCTTTTGCTTGATGATCGTAACTGCCTTGTAGGCGCTGAAGACTGGTGTTAAATCTGTTCAGCGTGCAACCCGGCACCTGGCTAGCAGAGGGATGAGTGCTATTGCAAATCCTAAGAGAGATGCTGAACTTCTCCACAGGGAGAGGAAATATTCGAGCCTTTCCTCATGCATTCACCTGCCAGCATCCCTTCTCTGCACCCGCAGCGAGCCGGGCGCTAGACAGCCTGTAGATGTGGCAAAGCAAAGGGCTCAGCACAGGCATGAGAACGGCTGAGATCCGCCGCCGCAGAGGTAGAAACCGTCTTTGGCAGCCAGATCCCGGGGGGCAGTGGGTTGCCGGAGCCAGTTTTGTGTTGACTCCTCTGTTTTTGCAGGGTGAGGAGGGGAGGGGGGATGCTGGAGCCCCTTTTGTGTTGCATCTTTTTCCTTTCATCAAATTGCTTTGTCTCTGTCTCCCGATTTCCTCAATGTGGAGTGGTTGCAATAAAACCTACCTCCTTCCCCGAGTGCCAGGGTTTGATTTGCGTGCTCACGCGCTGCAGGGTGAAAAGCCTTGCAAGGTCTTACGATACTCGGGTGTGCTGAGGGTTAACGCTGTGTAGGAATTAATTTCTTGTTTGGAAGGGAACTCTGAAAAGCTTCCTAAAAAGCTGAGAATGACGCTGGCACAGTAGGCTCATGCTCTGCTCACTATCACGTTGGGATCCTAGGTGGGGAGAGTGTTAGAGGTAGGGCTTTTGAGTTTTGGAGTTAACGGTGCCAAAGTTGGCGGCTTAGCATTGCATACAGGTGTTTTTGAGCAAAATGGCATGCTGTCCTGGGAGTTGCTTGGCTCTTCTTGATTTATTATTCACGATACCCCCTTAAAGCGAGGTCCCACGTAGCTGAGACTGAGACCCAATGTCACCCCTTTGCAGCCGCAGTGCAGGAACTCAAAAGTCTCATGTCCTGCCCATGAATCCCCCTCCCCAGCTAGGGATGCAATTTGGATTCTGACTGTTTCCCATAATAAAGCCCTCAAACCGCTTGATGCTCAAATAAAAAGCCCTTTCTGGTCCCCACCAGTGTGACAAAAGGCTTCAGAGGACTCTTTCTTACTCCTTCCTTCTTGCTTGCAAGACTCAGTTAATGGACACCAACCGCTCCAGGCGCCCAAGGCAATGAGACTTCCCGTCTGTGCAGAGAGTCTGGGCAACCCACTGACTGACTGCAGGATATCAGTGATGAGCGTGCTTCCCTGCATGACCGTCTTCGGGTGAAAAGCACTTTATATCCCTTAGGTTTGAGCTCTCAAGGAGCTTGTGACAAAGGAAATAAATACATAGGGTTCCCCGGATGTTTTTCACTCAGACTCTGAAGTATTTTAAAACAGTGAGAAAGTATTCTCATTCCCCTGGTGCAGATTGGGAAACTGAGGCACGGAGAGGCAAAAAGCTCGGTTTGCATTTATTGATGGGAATCCTCACTCACTACTATGAAATACAAACTGAACCCCAAGTGGTACTTGGAGATGAGAGCTGTGAGCAATCCCCTGCCCTTGAACCTCTGCTTCAACAGCCGAGAGCAGTGCTTGGTCAGAACAGGACACTTTCAAGATTGAAATTTTTCCAGTTAAAATGACGGATGGGTGCTTTAAAATGAGAAAATATTATCTTGGGTTAGTGCATTGGCCAGGGGGCAGCTGTGCTCTCATGAACCTTGGTTCCCGTATCTTGAAAATTGGGTACAAAATGCTTTTAATCACCTTTGGGAATGGAGAGATCATAGCAAAAATGAGATGTGTTGTGATACTGACAGTCTGCGTGGCGATTTTCTGGAATTGGCATTCCTCTTGGGATTTTTTTTTTTGACTCATCCCACTGGAACTGTCTGGTTTTCTTTGTTCTTCGTTAGTGCATATGCTCTGCTAAGTTTGCCTCGTCCTTGTTTGGTTGCATCCTGTAAGGTGCTGAGCAGCCATCCCGGTAAGAGGTGCCAAGTCTCTGCCCTGCATCCCCTGCAACGGGAGCCAGTGTAGTGTGGCATCTGCCCTGCAACCCTTTCCATTGCAAAAAAAACCCAACTCCTTAGAGATGCTCTGAGGGCTTTGAATGGGCACCCTTTGGTTTGGAAACCCCATGTTCTTTCCATTTTAGACACCTCTAGTCCGTGCAGCTCAGTGCTCCAGCTAACGTCAACCTTGCTGGGGATACGTGCTCTTCAAAGGTGATTCCTGGAGCCATGGAGGAAGCCAACTCTTTGCTGAAGTGTAATGTTCCCAGCTGTTTCTATCTCAAATACTAATGTTCGTAGAAGACACCAAATTCTCAGGGCTGGAGGAGAGGTTGAGGACCTCAGCAGGATCAGTGGTTGGGTTGAAATCTCCATCCCCACTATGCTGCCTATCAGCAGGTGGCTTTGACCTCACTTGGGGGGGGATTTCACTAGGAGGAGAGAGGTCATTTGCAGACTCTGTGACTTGCTTTTACTCCAGGCTTTGCTGCTTACAAGGCTTTCCAGTGTTTTTTTAAATACTGCATGCCGTGGAGCAGAAATCTGGACCCAAAAGTCAAGAGGCTGAGATTCATGGGCTTCTTTTGCATAGGAATAAGCAAAAACTGCCGCTGAGCGTGGCTGGATTTGCACCGGTGACCCAGAAGAGAGACCTTGCGTTGCCGTCTCTCTTGGCTTTCACGCCTGATCTCTGAATTTCCTTCCAGCTATATTATCCATACACGAGTGGTCTGCCGGGGCTTTCCCACCAAGCCATTGGCAATAAATTTACGGGAGCTGACTGGCACTTGAATTTGCCTTGTCCTTCTGACAGGACGAATGTGTGGATCTAATGCAGATAATATGGGATAGGTTTCCATTACAGGCATTTGCATGATATATACTCACACACTTCCCCCTCCTCTGAGCTCACGCAAGGGCCAGAGGAATAAATCTTGATGCTTGGTGAACCCTCGCAGCCAACGCTGCACTAAATGAATGTAAATGTTTGCAAAACGAGCCACCCCGACCCGTTTGCTATTTCTCCTTGAGCATAAAACACTACCTGGGGGAGGAAAGGTGAGGGTGGTGGAGTTTTTTTAATCCCAGTATTGTTTTCCTTTGAAATAGCGAAGTGATGCTGAACTCGGGGACCGCGTGTAGATGGTTAATATTTATACACTTGTTGTTTCTTCTGAAGTGAGGAACCTGCGCTTGCCACCAGCAGCCCCCCGACGCTCATTCATGAAGAGCCTCGCTGGTGAGTGTCTCGGCGTTAAACTGTTTGGTGACTTGAGTTTAGACTTATAGGAATCGGAGCGACAAATTAGCAGTAAATCAAAGCCCGGATGGCTCCGTACCCAACTGCGGCAAGATTTAAATTAAAAATATCTTGCGGAGATGAAGTGCTCATAAGTCAAGCACTGGCGTTGTGTCAGTCTGGGCTTCAGCGGCGAGAGCTCAACCCCTTTGAAACAGAAACCACGAGGAGCCCACGTATTGATCCCCAGCTGAACTGGGAAATTGCCACTTCATTTCTTCTATTGAATCTTCTTTCTGTTCTTTCCTTTTCGCCTTTCCCCCACCCCAAAGGGAAGATGGTCGTGCTGGGAAGTTGGGAAAAGGTTTGCAGATTCGCTGCACGTGCGTGTGGCCCTGTTTGACTTGGTTAGAGCATATTTGATTGTGAAAAGGGATTTATTTGTTTTTTGTGACCGGGGATTTGTCTATAATGTAGTGCTGGAAAGAAAACTCATTTAGAGACTAAGGAGGTGTATCCTGTTACAATTGCCTAGTGATGGAATAGCAAGTGCTTGGTGTGCAACACAGCTTTATTTTACTTTAGGGAAACTTATTCTGGGCTGCCAGAGGGAGACTTTGATTTGCCGGAGAGCTGCCCCATTGCCCTGTGCACGTCCCTTGGCTTCTTGTTTCCCCATCTATTAAATGGGGGTGGTCTTGTAGAAGTAACTGTCCTTTTAGCCATCATCTAATAATCGTTTTGCTCTAATGACCTTTACAAATGACTCACTTTTCATAAGTGAGATGATAAAACCAGGGAGATTCTGGTTGGGAACTCACTCACCAGCCTGAGGAATAGCATCATCACACAGAGCTAATGGCCACTAACGACCACTGTCCCATCCCTGGGCAGTGTCACCTTCTGCTGCTGGCTGGGAAGAGGCTTTCAGAGACGGTGAGGGGCAGGAGGCTGTTCTACATTGGGGGAAAAGGCTCTGTCACCACCGCCCTGCTGGGGAGCGGAGAGAGGAGGTAAGCTGGGAACACAACGGTGTCAGTTGTGGAGCTGATCAAAGGCTTTTCCTTGGATTTTCTTTAATTGGAAATTCAGGGAAAAAAACCCACCAAACCCACACCCAAATTAGGATGGGCATGTGTGCTTGATGTGCTAGCTTAAAAAAACTGAGTTTCTGGGCTGTTTTGGGAAACCCCTTTTATTTGTCAGGGTTTTGGTGCAAACTCCTGGCTCTTGCTAAAAGCAGAGCAATGCGTGGAGTTTTGTAAGCTGTTACCCTGAGATGTTTATATGTTGGGGTGGTGGTATCTGCATGGCTAATTCTGGGCATCTCCTCTTTTTGTTGCATCTTACCCTTTGCACTCTCCCCTTCGTGTCCTCCTGGCTGGATGGGGGATTGTCCCCTTTCCTTCCAGCCACCCTGGAGCCCCAGGACTCATTTGGAGGGCTGCAATGACCTTGATACCTGGTGCTATTGATGCTACATACCCCCATCACCCCTTGGACCCCAGGCTCCATCTCTCCAGAGCATCCAGCCCCCTCCCAGACAGCTATCTTGGGGAGGGCAGTGCTCAGGGGCAAACTTGCTGGTTTAATTCCCTGCCCTGCCACCACTGAAGCCACCTCCAGGAGGGCAATTGCTTCCTCACCCTGAAGACGGCAGGATGAGCTCTGAGTTTTCCTCCTGCGCTTAGCTGCTATGGTGATGAGTTGCTATAGAAACACATAGTTAGCATTATTATTTATTATTGAAAGGTGTTTCTTTTCATCTCTTAAATGCAGAGTCGTGCCAGGAAGAGCCTGATGCTGGGCGTGGGTACTGCCCACCCTGTCCGCACAGGTTGGTGGGTTATGCTACCCGGTGAGCCATGCTTTAGCCACACTGGAGGCAAGCAGCCGTGCTGTGCTGGCCCAGCGGGCTGATCTGGTTAAACAAATCCCCCCAGTATGTTCCTGTCACAGGTTCCTTCCTTCGTCAGATCCATCCTTTGGAGGGGGATTTAAGTGAAGCGTTTCATTCTAATGAGCTTAGTTATTTCCAAACTAGTAATCGCATGTCACCATTTGGTGCAAAGGGTTTGCATTAAGTTCTGTAATAATATGTCTATTCATCCATCACAAATACTATATTCACAGGACCTTGTAGTGATTGCCTGGTAAATACCTTCTCTTATCTCTTTGCATGTGCTGCTCCTTGGTGTTTGCTGAAGTCCCCCCCTGCCTTTGCAAACCCATCCCTCCGTGCTGGGAGGCGGGGAAGCTCCTCCGGTGCTCCTGTCCCGGGCTCCTGCTCTGCCTGAGCCCCCCTGCAGCTGGGCACCCGGCCAGGCTGTGCAGGGAAGGTCCCTCCAGGCCTGGCTGCAAGATGCCAAGCAGAGCAAGCGGCGCTAAGGCTATCGCTCTGCCTGCCCTAACTATCGCTTTCCAGCTGCTGTGGGTAGGACAAAGCCTGCTTTGGGGGCTCCTTTTGCTCCCCGGGAATGTGTACGAGGGGTAGGAGCTGGTATCTTCTGTAGGCTGGGTGCTGAGCAATGCTTTGGCTGAGAGTTGCCGCAGGGGGTCCTGCAAGGAGCCCATTTATACATCTCTCCGGACACATCCATTGGTTTTGGGAATGCACAGCTGGGACGTACAGCAGGGATGCGAAGCCAGATGCCTGGGTCCCCTGCCTGCAGCCACCAGGTTCACGGCTTCCCCTCAAAGCTGGCAACACTACAGAGGTGGTTCTGCAAGGAAACCTCCTTCCATCCTGCTGTCCTTCACACCCCGGCAGCCCTGAGGATGCCGCAGCCATTGCGGAAGGGTGGCTTGGTGGGGCCAGGAGATGAATGGCCGGGAGGATGGAGGGATGACTGGAGGCACTGGGAGGAGCGGGGCTGCTTTCCCTCTCTGGCTGGGGCAACATAGCCTGGAGGTGGAGGACTTGGCTTTGCTTGCAGCAGGGATTAGCTGTGCAGTTTTTCCTTCTTCCCCTCCCAGCTCTAAAGGACTCCCTGGAAAATGCCTGGTGGAAAAAAAAAAAAAAAAGAAAAAAAAAAAAAGAAAAAAAATAGGAAAACCACACAGCTTTTCTTGATGCAAAATTAACAACCCGGAGGTGAAGTTTCAGGACTGGATGGTGTAGCTGTGGGGGGGATTGCTCAGCCCATGCAGGTGCAGGGCTGGGCTCTCCGTGCAGCCGCTGCAGATGCTCTCCTGGGGGGATGAGCCCCTGCGGGGTGGGGAGAGATGCAGGAACGGCTGGACCAGTGCAGGATGCTGGATGCGGAGGGACTCAGGCGTGGGGAAATCTCTGCTGTTGCTTGCAGAGCCTGGCCCTTGAAGTTCCCTGAATTCTTCCTGGTCTCCAGTCCAGGCTGGGACTGGGAAACATCCTTCCCAGCCTTTAAGGAAACAAAAGGAGGCTCTTTAAAGCATCCCCCTGAGCAGGAATAAAACATCTTCTTTTGCAGAGCCTGTTTCATCGCTTGAAGTCAATCCCTTTGGGCTTTGTATTTTCCTTCTTGGAAGCTGTGCTCCCTGCAGAGAAGAGAAAAAAACACCCGGGGTGCAAGAGCAGGGCTTGGGGAGCCTTCCTGGGAAGTGTACGTTGGAGGTGGAGGGGAGGATGGTGAGGTTCACCGTGGGGGTCTGGAGGGCTGAATGCTCACTCCTCACTCTGCCAGAAACCCCTGCAACCTATGCCGCAAGTGTGGTGTAAGGTGGTTAGTGTAGGGCGGCATCCAGCCCATCTCTGAAGTATCAATGGTTGGGAGCAACCTGCTGGGGTGGGAGATACTCCTGCATGTGCCAACCCTGCCCTTACTCCTGGTGCAATGAAGCATAGCACTAAATGGGACCTTCCCTAAAGGAGGGAAGCTGTCTGTGGCAAATGAAAGCTTGCTATGTTTTGGTAGGGTCGCTTATGTTGATGTGGGCTGGGAAGGGTAACGTTTTGCTTCTATGACCCCTTTTTCTCTACCCTGAGCTGCAGCCAGCTGCTTGGATACGGGGTTGTGACACTGATGCATTGGGAGAGAAGTCATCCAAGGGATGGCATAGACTTGACACTGGTGTGGGATGCCCCCTTGGACCCCACCAGCTGTGAGACCATCAAGTTTCTCTCCAAATCCCTGCTGAGGGCAGAGTCATTTTGGCTGCTGGACTCAGACCATCTTTGCAGCCTCCATCTTTCCCTGCCTGGCCTCTGCGGTGGCTCCAAGACACCAGGAGCTTCTCGCCTTGGCCCAGCGAGGGCAAGAGGCACGGAGCATCCTTGGAGCTGCACCCCTCTGCCCAGGTGGAGGATGGAGAAGGGGGGGGAGATAGGCAAGCCACGTGCAGCAGGAGCTGGATGCTAAACCCAACGCCTGTCAGAGCCATTCAGGAGGGTTTTTTTTCCTCCCTTATAATGGAGTTGCTGCCCTTACCTGCCTTAGCAAGGCAAACAGCTCGAAGGGATGCCTCTGAATGAAAGTAACAACTTTTAGGACAAATTTCTCTCTGCATAATCTCTCAAAGAAAGCAGGAAAAGGAAATGGCAAGCGGGCATAATTAGGTAAGTATTACCCATTAGGAAGGGGAAGGAGCTATCAAGTCGATTTCCATTTCCTTCTTATTTTACATGCCTGATTTTTCCGCCTCTCCAGGAGGCGGTGTGTGAAGTAGGTCTCTCCTTAGCTTGGAGAAGTAAATAATCAGAACATGATGCACTCTGAAGCTCTTCTCAAAGCTTTCCAAATCTGGACTAAACTGAGGATTTTTAGCATCTTCACAAGTCTGAGCTTTCCAGCATCCGTGAGACCTGGTAGAGACTTATTTCCCACCTTCACACTGGGGAACCAAGGTGCAGGGGGGCAGCAGGGCTTGTGTCTTCTTGTTGTGACCTGCTTGTCTGTACATATTTCTCTCTGTTTTACCTATTCTGGATGGAAGTAGAGATAATTCCTTGACTCCTGGTTGCTTCCCAGTATAAACCTGTGTGTTTGCAGTGTGAACCCACGAAGGTACCTTGTGCTGCACTGCGGTAGGGCCGAGTCCCCCGAGGCCACCACCTGCTCCACCCCAACATCACCCCAGCATGTCCCTGTGTCCTCCCAGCCGTGGGACCCACCGCTTTGCTCCCGTGTACCCAAAGTTGTTCTCCGGGCTTTACCCTTCTGTTACCTCTTAGGATAACACATCGCAGCATGGGCTGCAATTACAGAGCCATCAGCGGGTGCCCGTAACACATTTTGGCAAGGATGCGGGATGGCTTGTGCACCAGCCTGCAGGAGAAACCCTTGCCTCCCCCCTCGCCCGCCCCGCTGCTCCGGAGTCCGTAAGTGATGTTATTAAAGGCTGTCGGGAACTGCTGTCATTGGCACAGTCAATGACTGACACAAGGCAGCCCTCAGATTTTGACTCATCTGCAGCTCACACACACACACACGCTCTCTGTTATACACGAGCCAGAGCAAAGGCAGTTTCTCACATGCATCACCCATTTTCCAGCTGTTTGGACCCTTTTTTGCATTCATTTCGGAGAAGTCTTGATTATCTTACAGTGTAAGAAAGACATTTGGGTTGCATTGTACTACGAGCACGTGCCCAGCTCTCTCATTTGTTTGTAGTTGAAGTTGGAGTCCCTTTTTCCTTAAATACAACTCATGCATGCATATATATATCTCTATCTATCTCTGTGTGTGTTTTATACATATACATAAAAATACACATTTCTATGCACATTTCAACACACAAATGCAAGATACACGTAGTTAGAAAATGCCAATCTGTTCACCCTGCACTTTTCACAGATCATTGCTAATTTTGCCCACAGTTCAGGAAAGGTTTTGCAGGTCAAGGATGAGATTTCTGGAGAGTGAAGAGCAGCCTTGCTGCACTGCCAGATTTTAGGAGGGATTTAGGGCAAGCCCAGTTCTCCTTTTTCCCCCAACATCCCTTGATCAGACACTGGTGGGAGAGGGTTCTTTTCTAGCTTGTAGGGAGGAGACGAAAGGGAGGAAAAAAGTTTGAGGTTTTGCTTCACCGCAGAACTGAGAATAAATGGTGCAACCTTGGAAAAACCTTTGTGTCTGGGAATGCAGCTTCCTGTGAGCTCGGTTGCTTTAATGCTTTTCAGGAGGTGCTGGCCCAGGCTCTGCTGATTGCAGAGGGTCACTGAGGGGCTGTCAGGGGTAGAAGGCGAAGGTTTTGCACCACTTCCCATCCCTCCAAGTGGTTCGGCTGGAGCTTGGCCATCAGCACTCAAGTGGGGCAGCACAAGGTGCCACGAGCCTGGAGGAGATCCCAAGCAGATTGTGACTTGGTGACAATCTGTTTTCTCAGTCCTTGGTCGTTCGTGCGCTCATGCTTGTGCAGACATCTCTGTGGCTCCCGCTGGTCGATGTATGGGGGGCATCGAGCCACATTTCCCCCCAGCAGCAGCCTACGTGTCCATGCAGTCCTTTCCTGCTCTGCCTCCCCTCCTGGGTATGTGTATGTGTGGAGGATAATTTTGAGGCTTCTCCATATCTGCACAAGGATATGCAAAAGCTACAGTGGGGTGCTTGAAGGCTGTACCCCTTAGACATGCAATAGTGAGTTGGAAGAGAACTTCCTCTTCAACGCAGAAGTTTCACTTGGTGGTTGTCTTCTTTCCTGTCTTGCTTCTCCTTCCCCAGGAACACAGGCAGCAGAAACAGCTTTATTTTATAATAAGCAAAAAGGTCTCCAGGTGCAAGTTTGTGCTCGCCTGACTCTTCTCCACTGCTCTCTGCAAGTGGGTGACTTACTTCGCCACCCGTAATTAGCCTCTTCCAAGGTCTCGTTGTTGCTGGGCTGAGGCAGAAGGCTTTACGGCAACTGCCTATTCTCCAACACAGAAAAAATAATCCCTTCCTCAGCTCGGTGTTGAGAGGGAGCGGATTTTAAACTGTTTTATGTTGCTGCTGAAGTGGGGTGGTCGGCAGAAGAGACCTAAACCGGCCCGCGGCGATGCTGTTATGTGGTGGGGAAGGTGGATGGAGGGGTGGAGGATGAGTGTGTCAGCCTTCCCACGCAGAGGAAGGAATCAAATATCTGCCCTATATCAAATACCATGCTCAATTCCTGTGGGACCGAGTTATTGGTGAGGAGGAAGCTGACCTTCTCCTGTATTTATGAACTGAATCTCTAGTTTGCTTTGTTTTTGATTCCCCCCCGCCCCCCGTTACAGAGTGCCATACTTCATTTCACAGGAAATAACATTCTTCATTTTCTCCTTTGGTGTGATTTTTCAAAAATGCTGCTCAACATGAACAGGCTTTCTCTCCCTTAGCTTTTCTTGCTTTATAGTTGGCTTGGCACGCTGGAAGTGGATGCTGCTGCCCATGTCTGTGTGGGACCATTAGCTGTGCTGGAGCCCAGGGATATTCCCCTGTCACAGCTGCTGAGGGTGAACAAATTCTCCTGGAGCTGGACAAACACATTATTATTTTAGTAGTCACACCCCAGCAAGTTTGAGAATTAAAAGTAGTCAGCATTTCCCTTACTGCCACACAGATCTATCCTTCCTCCCGGCTGTCTTATCTCCAGCCTTCCCCAATACAGCTTTTTCTGCAAATCCTTTTCTGCAAGAGCTGGTCTTGAGCATCTTCAGAGCAGCAAGTCATTCGGAGCTCCCTGTTTCTTTTCCTTCCTCTTCTGCCTGCGGAGAGCAGATTTTTGGAAGCTCAAGAACTCTGTGTTTCCTGTGCATAGGTCCCTTGGAGATATCTGAAGCTACTTTGCTGAAGTTCACAGGCGACTTCTGAAAACCTTGGCCATTACATTCGTGTGTGTGTG
>NW_009188814.1:12590-16693 GCF_000690835.1 Fulmarus glacialis
AAATCTGTTCTCTCTTCCCTCCTGTTTTCTTTCTCTGTCAGGAATCCAGCTGTGCAACATGTGGCACTTGTAGGACTTGGAAGGCAGGAAGATCAAGCAAACACAGACCTTTCAGCAAGAAGAGATAAATTTCCAGAATAAATTCAAGCCACGTAGGCCCAGTCTGTTTTAGTTTTAAAGCCCCGCTGGTAGTGATGTGTGGGAGCTGTAGATAGAAAGCCAGGGAGAGAAGAAGAGTTTATTTGTACTCTTTTTGGCATCTTGGTAGAAAAACCTCTGTTCTGAGTGCATGGTGCTTGGCACAACTTTAGTCTGCATGGACCGTACCAGAGAAACCGCCTGTTAAGCGCTACCTTCGTGCATGATTTGAAGGCAAAGAAAAAAAGGAAATTATCTGCCCTGAATTAGAGAGCGTGTTGTAGCTGGAAGAGGAAAGTACCGGATTTGCGGGGGTGTATGGGATGCAGATGGCTGCAGAGGAGAAATATCTCGTTATTAATAACCCATTGAATTGTGATAGCATTTTTACACCTGTGTACGCTGCCTACAGTTTTTATCCCAGCTCTCCGACGTCTGGCGGGACCACAGCTGCGAGCTGTGGACTCCCTTCTGCAGGCAGCTGATGGGGATTTCCTATTTACTGCAGAGACAGAGGACAATTTGGAGTTTGATGGGCCTCGTGGTATTGAACCATGGCCAAGGACTTGCTGGAGCGTGGTTTGGTCCACACGGCAAGTCCTGTGTTTCTGAGTCTGTTTGCTGCCACTGACCTAGCAAGGGTCAGTCTGGCAAAGAGAGTTGCTAGATGGGCTTGGAGAAGTCTGTGTCTCTACTTATAGCTATGTTTTTTTTTTTTTACTAAGTAAAAAAAAAAAAAAAAAGCCCAGAAGTGGCACCCGGACGGGCTCCCCAGGTCTGTCCTGATAAGCTCAACCTAGTACAAACCAGTGTGGCATTCAGCTGAATGCCACCACCACCAACCCAAACTCCATTTCCCTTTCTCTCCCCCCCTGCCTTTTCCCTCTAGTCGAAGCAAAAGATTTACAGCCTCTAACTTCTGAAGCGAGGGCAAATTTCAGCCCAACCTCCCATCTGAGTGGATGCCTCATGTCATTAAAATCCACCTGCAGCCGCCCAAGTCTCCCCAGCCGGCCCCAAGCTGCGTGTCCCAGCCATGCAGGAGCCAGGGCAAGGCACTGAGTGCTCCAGCCCCTCACCTGAGACCCCCAGGGGCTGGAGCACAGATGATGCTCTCCACGAGCAGGGGGGGGGATGCTCCTGCCTCGAGTCGAAGCAGTTGTGACTGCATCCCCAAAGGATAGGGGTGCATGGGCACAGGCTTGCATGCTTTTTACAGTATTTGAGACTTGTGCAGCACTCAAAGGGCGGCTGTGGGATCCTGTGGGATGAGGGAAGAGATCCGCAAGTCCTGTTTTGGAAAGAGGTATGAGTGCAAAGATGGAGGCAGTGGGAAAATGAGGGCAGGTTTGCCCTCTGCAATGCCTCTGGGGGGGGTGAGGGCATGTGGAAAACAGTCCTCTGTGGGTCTTATTCTTTCAGCACTGTTTTGTTGTGTTTCTTCAGGTCTTACAGCCTGTGTTATCAAGGTCTCCATTTCTAAGGAGCAGGATTTTATGAACAGAGATGACCTTCCCATGCCCCCACATTAAAAATGCCCCTTGTCTCAGACACAGGTGCCTTTAGACTGCAGAGATGAACAAAGCAGATGGTGTTTGGATCTGGATTAAATTAGAGTTTGGGGTGACATTTTGCTCACAGCTGACTCTAAGCAAACAAGTAACTTTCTTCTGGGTAGTACGATGCAGGTCTGAAAGCACTGGTTATTGCAAACCCATAAACTATCTTTTGCGGACTGAACGGGCTCATATGCCTGTTTCTGGTACTGGGTTTTCTCTGTAACACCTATCCTAACACAGCTAATCCTTTGTGATGATGGATCTGCAATTATGAGGCTGTGCAAATAGCTAAAACAATTGCATCACCCTCCTTGTGGCTGCTCTAGGGCGAGTTGTTGATTTGTTGATAGCACTAGGCATGCGTTCCTGCAAATGAAGGGTCAGATCCTGCAAAGTGCAGAGCACCTGCAGCTTTCATCCATGTCTGGCCCAGGGGAGATATTTATGGAAGGAGAAAGAGAGACTTTGCCTTTTGCAGGTGTGCTTTGCAGCAGCAGCAAGACGTCTACAAAGTGCCATTGCAGCCTGACAGTGTCTCCTCTTGAGGTTTGGCAGTGTGGGGAGGCACACGTATAAATTGCAGAACGCTTTAGCAGCAGAGTAGCCGGAGCAGACACCTCCTCCCTTCCTCCCCCCGACTCCGCAGGCTGGGTGCCAGCCGCAGGACTCTGCGCTGTATCATTTCAGACGCCCTGGGTGCATCCGTGCAGACTCACAGCTGAACACGGTGACCACTGAACTATTTAAAGTAGTTTCAACAATGACACTCGAGTGTATAATGCACCTATTCTGCTGATGCTGGCAAAGTTCTGGAGGAGTAGATGGGTTTAAGACGGATGGGAATTTACCGCTCTGGAGCCATTAGGGTGTATGTGTTCCTAAAACATGCACCAAAGGAGATGATATTAGAGAAAATCAGCTCTAAAAGAGGTTCCCCTGGTGCTGCACGCGTGGCTCTGCAGAATAGTTGCCTTGTCGTTGACTCTGTGTGACCTTGGCCAAGTCTTCGCCTCCCTGGACCTCTGTCTCCCTGGGGTGTTTCTAGACTGAAACTTCTGGAAGTGGGGACCCACACTTAACAGGGACATTTCAGTCAGAGCCGCTGGTTGCCCTTGCAAGCAGCAATGTCTTATTTTACTGGGGGGAGCTGGAAAGGCCCTTCAGGACAAGGTGTGATGTGCTGGTGTGAGCTATGGTGGGACAGCGAAATAACAGCAGCCTCATGTCATCAGGCTCTGCGCCATCGTCCCACGTCATTCATGTGGTTTTCACATATATAGGAATAGTCTGTGTATAAGGGCTGCTGCTCCTGTATCTATTAAGTTTCATAATTTGGTAACTCATTCCAGGCTTGACATTAAATATTGGTGTTGAGGAGGAACTGGAGTGATGTCCTTTGCTCAGGAAGACCTGCAACCTCTTCACAGTGCACATAGAAGGGTTAGGGAAGATGCTGGATAAGTCTGCAATTGTTCAGCGACTACCTGCTCTTTTTTTCCTTCTTTTCCTTTCTGCAGTGGCATTTTTTGTTTGGATATGCATTTTCTAAGCTCTTGAGCAAGGCAAAAATGAAAATGTCTCCCCAGAACTTTAACCTTATGGAACTGATTTGACCTCCAGATTTGTCAGCAGCTGGAGGAAACCCATCTTAGGGGAACTGGGAGACTCAGGAGCTGTGGGATCAATGCCCCATTCATGAGGAGGGGATGTTTCAGTGGTCACAGAACTTGCAAATCTGCAATCTGCCCACATTTTCCAGTCTCTGCTCATATCCCTTTTCCTAAATTGTCTCTGCCCAGTTTTCTCCCCCTCCTCCGCTTTCCAGCCTTCCCTTCCTTGTGTCAGAGCATCCTCCTCTTTTGCTTTCCGGTTGGGTTAATTAAGCTGAGCTGCAGCGTTAAGTCCTTCAGGGAGCGCAGAAGAGTTTTCCTCAGCAGCAGTGCTTAGCACCACAACAGCCTCCAGCTGACACAGCGAATAAGCGTGGGGAAAACCTGCTTAGTCCCTTCATCCCTGATGTTGAGCATGTTTTACTCCTTCTGTGGTGATAGCCCAAGTGCTGTCTGATCCACCCTGGGAGCGGTGGAAAAGGCAAAACCTTTACTTGCGATGTATGTATTATTAGATGCTGTAACTTGCTCAAATTTAGACAGACTTTCAGGCATGGCCAGAAGATCCCCATGACAGCACGGGAGGACCTTCCCAATTTTTACTACCTGCTGCAAAGCATGGAAGCTTCTCAGTAAGATGGTGGAAAGAATATAACAAAGGTCAAATGCAGAAAAAAAATTAAAATCAATTACTTGCAAAAACTTTTCTCCTAATTTAGTTCTCAGAATTGCCCAAGCCATTCTGTACACAACTTTTACGGCGATGTTAGCCCGAGGCAGACACCGAGCTACGGAA
>NW_009188814.1:16724-23085 GCF_000690835.1 Fulmarus glacialis
TTCAGGTCTGTCAAAGTAATGAGGAGCTTGAAACTGAGTCTTAGTACAGAACATGTCAGACAACCTGAGCTATGGGTGTTGCTGTTAATGCTCGGTGTAATTATGCACGCACACACTGCCCTGCACCGGCAGTACAGGAATTGAGTAATTTTGTGCAAAAATAAATGCGTCTGTATGCTGCACAGGATGGATTTGTGCATCTCCTTGCAAATGCAGCCTCTGTGTGTGTACACAACATCAGCTCTCTTCTAATCTTCCTGTTAACAAACGTAGCATGTGATTATCTTTTTACCCATATTAGCACAATTCTGTCTCTTGTCCGTATCTGATCCCGGCTGTAGGTGTCCTGTCTAGCTCAGCAGTATCTTGAGACTGTCAAGCACGATTTGGAGCTAGTTATCCTGCAGCAACAGCCGGGCAGGGCTCTAAGAATAACTTCCCATTGGCCTTTGTATGTGTTGGCAGCAGCTAGGTTTGTTCTCCCTGGACAATGGAAGAGAAAATTAATAGCAAATTACTAATAGTTTATCCAGGTAATTTTTTTGGAAGGAGGGGTTGAGTTTTGCTGCAGATTCTCTGCTGAAAGTACCTGTTGTGGTCTTCCTGCATTGTCTGTAAAATGGGGCATCATGGGACTGTGGTGGGAGAGATGTCAGACTGCTGTTTTTTTTTTTTCCCCCCCCAAAACGCTTACAAAGCCGCTGCTTATCAGGGCTGTGTCCACACCACCTCATTCCCGCTATCGGCAGAATGAGTAGAGTCAATCCCCCTTGCTGCTGCTGGGCTTGAAATTGTATCTCAGCTGGATGTCTCTGCTAGTGCAAGCACGGGGCACTCCACCAGAGTCCTGTCGCTTCGTTTGACTTCGTTTTGACTTGGCATCTCAACCGCCCTTCAGCCTGTTAAAAAAATCCAAGCCAAGCGGGGACAGAAGGTTTTAGCCAAAGCGTTGGCAAGTGGAAGTCCTCTGAAGAGGACATCTCTTGTTTGGTCTGATCTTGGGTATTTTTTCTCAGGGGGAATCTCGCTCCGAACACAGTAGCTGCACTGGGCCCTGCTACGCTTTGAACTTGACAAAAAGTACTTTTATGCCAGAATGGTTAAAATTTATAAACAATTTTAATGCAGGTTTTCTTGTATTTGTAAGGGAAAGCCAAGTAAGGCATGCAGTAGATTAGTATTGTTCAAAAAATGTCTATTTTGTGCTGTATTGTTTCATTTGTAAAGAAGAGATCGTGCTCTGTAGCAATCTCATACCTGCAGAAAATGCCTGGAATTTGGGGCTGGTGAACTTTGGGGCAGAAGTATGGACTAGTCAGCCTTCAGACATGTCTTAAAGATCTCTTTCCAAGCCCATGGAGTCAGCAGAAATAGGTTACTTCAGCTAACACGTGCAAGTTATGAACTAACCAGATTGGGACCTAATTGCCCTAGGTGCTACAGAAACATGGCAAAAGACTGTCCCTCATCTGACCTGCTCAAGGGCTGAAAGACAGAGGCCAGTTGCTGGAAGAGCTGTCACGTAAAAGGCAGAGTGATAAAATAAATGGCATATGTCTGCCCAGGAGGTTCACGGGTGCATAAAGACCCACCCAGAAGCATTTAGGAATTTGGTCAGAGTTAGTAAGTGCAGAGAAAATGGAACATAATGTTTTGTCCATAATCTCCAGTACAGATGTCACTATAAAAATATTGCTAATGGCTGCAGTAAACTGAAGCTTTCTTTTAGGTTTGGGAGAGCAAATGCCAGTCAGCACTACTCCTTCCTGCTAGTGATAATGTGTATGTTGGACTCGAGATCTGGCTAGGGTTTGAGATGGTCCTGCCATCCCTGTTTTATGGGACTGTACTCGCTCATCTGCTCTCTTCGGCCACTCACATGGGAAGCTGAAGATGAAGGATTTGCTGTGTCAGGTCTTTTCACTGGCCCCATCCATGGCTAGTGGTTGGCGCTTCAAAACGGGTTGGATACCTGCCATAAATGAAAGGAGGAAATTTTATGCTGAATAAAGCATAAAGGGAGACTCCGTTCTCACCTCTGCTGCAAACCCTGCATCACTGAAGGGAAATCATCACACCTCTGTCTGTTTCTTTCCTCCCAGTAATATAATATTGTTAACAGCGTTTTCTTTATGTTCCTACTCCTGCTGTGTGTTCAGCCTATTTCTGACTGTAAGGTTTGGTATAGTTGGAGGATTGATGGTCCTTACTCTAGAGGATCCCGGATCTCTGTGAGTACGGAGCTGTGCTCTGCATTAATCACATTGGGCTGGCCAGTTATACCCACTCTTCATTTGAGAGAACTTCCCATACTCTCTGAACCATCAAGTACTGGTCACTGGTAACTGAAGTTCATTTGGTTTGCAGATAGCCTGATCCTATGCAGCAAATCCACCGGCTCTACGTCCCTACGAAGCTTTATTTCCAAACCTTATTCCCCATCCTGGTATCATCTCTGATTTTCCCAGTCCTGTTGCTTTTACCCTGTGTCTCTCAGGCTGCTCTGCTCCAGCTGCCTTTTGAATATGTAGTGAAATCTCAGACTTTGAAGACTGGGGATTCTCTCCTGGCTTCTTTGCAAGTGGTTTCCCCACCTCCAAATATAGATCTCGGTGCTCCAACAAGCAGTAGATCAAGGTCTAAAGGTTTTGGTTTTTTTGTTTAAGAAGTCCCATGTTTTATCCTTGCTGGTGTCTCATGTAGATCTTGAGAGTGAAATAGCCAGTGATAACAAAGTCACTGTGAATACAGAGTTATTCTCTGTGCCAGGCTTTCAGGAGACAGCTGAAGTATGGTCTCTGTCTTATGAGATTTGGCTCTTCGTGGATTTATACAGTGCTAATTACAAGACTTCAGCCTGAGAGAGAGGACTTGTGTCTCACAGATCTTCCTAAAATTGCAAAACAGGGGGAAAACATCCACCCACTGGCATTCAATGCAACATAAACCGTGCTATGCAGCCTCAGCCAACATGAAAATAGCTGCCTGCTGACTCACGGAGAAACCTGGGGTCAGAGCCCCTTCCTTGCTGTTTGAGGATCCGAGCGGTGTTTTAGGGCTCCCACCTGAACCAGGTCCAGAAAATTTAAAGACTTCATTTGGGTACTTTTCAGAACCCCCGAAGCTTTGAAAGGAATTTGCGAGCATAAGCTTGACCTCTGAGGAAGGAACCACCGTTTTCCTCAAGGCTGTCCTAAAATGCTGTAATTGATATACAAGCTGGGGAGACCTGCTGGGATGAAACCCAGTTCATTTTTTTTTTTTCAATATTCATCATTCCTTTGGGGGCAGAGGCTGTGTTTATTCCTCTCCGTATCTAGAGCTGATCAGGGTCTCCTTACCTGTGAAGTGCCTTTTAATTTCTTGGCCAACCAACCCCATGAGAGTTGCACCTCACTGAAATACAGTAGAGAAACGTGTTGTAGTGAGGAGAACAGAGCCCCAGGAGTGAACAGTGGCTTTTAAAGGACAAGAATGAGACTTTGAAACAGAAATCAACCTGACACATTGGCTTTTGGCAATTCTTCACTTTTCTCAGTGCTTTGGACCTATATGGTCTCATACACACGTTCCTCGAGGTAGGACCAACAAAGTTAGGCGCTGTTGTGAGACGGTTTGCTTAAAATCAATGACCTGGTGTGCTCTTGCGTTCTCTTGCTACAATGCTTTGTTTGTCTGGAGGTTTACATTTCCCTAGTTACTGTGATAATAATTTTAACAGATTTATCCTCATAATACTTTCAGGAGACTGGGAAATACTGTTACCTGGGTCATGGAGGGTGGGATTCAGCCATGGAGACTCATGGGCGAGTCTGCTCCAGAAAAGAGAGTTTAACCCCGGTCTCTGGATTTGTAGGTTATTTCCATGACCTTAAAACTCCATTCTTGTTTCTGTGGCAATGAATATTTGTGTTCTTTCCTTCGAGTCGCTGTGTAGCAAATTCCTGGAGGAACTGAGAAACCATTACAAACCTCTCTGCTCTCCCTCCCAAGCACAAAGGAGCACAGCTCTGACCTGCTTTTGCTGATAGGAAACCAAGCCTGAAGTGCAGGCAGAGACACCATCCACATACGGTTTTTACCACACGGGGGAATCAGGAAAAAAGGAAGAAAGTCCTACTTATGGCAAGTGTTAGTCCCATCACTTAATACGCTTCTGGCAGATGCACAGGTAACAAGGTGATGGGCACCATCTGAGTGCCTGAATAGAATAATCTGTGTGACGAGGGAAGGCCGTGTTGTCCCACCTCAGTTTAAGTGCCTTGCAAACAAACCGCTCCTGAAATTAATCTCTTTATTTGGGACAAGCTGCAGCTTGCGCTGGGATCTGTTCATTGCAGCGAGCTCCAAAGAAAAGATGATCTGGCATGGGAGGCACTCAAAGAGGGACTTGCCTTTGGTTTCCGTCAGGCGTTGGACAGGTTGTAAATTTGGGGAGAAAGGGATTTAGCTGAAGTTAGAAGTTGGTCTTTGTCGGGGGAGCTGTCGACAATGTCTCTGTATGAGTTTTCTGGCCATGTCGGCTCCCAAAGAAAAGCTTCTATCCATGGTAATCAGGGTTTATTAAAGGAAGCCAGGAAAAAAAAGTCTTTAGCTGAGATTAAAGGGATTGTGTAGCTGCACTTGGTGCTGAATCGCTGTGTGCTGGCTCCGTCGCTGGGCGTCTGCCTCGTCAGCATCTGTGCCCAGCCTCCCGCATCCCGGGAAATGAATAGCCGTGCCTGAGTGGAGCAAAAGTAAACAGAGGAGCGTGCCGCCTGATTAACGCTGGGCTTCATTAACCACCTAGCCCGTGCCATCGGCATTGCCCAGGAGTCCTGGGTGCTGTTGGCTTCCTCCTAGCCAGGGGCTGCCTGATGGAGAACCCACTGAGCCCGTCCCACCAGCCACCGGGACCCTCGCGTGGTGTCAGACCCGCTCTGCAGGAGGAGGTGGTGGATTTTCTCCCCCTCCCAGTGCTGTTTTTCAGCACGTTTTGGTCCTGTTCTAGATTTTAACATGTACTTTTGCTCTGAGCCCCTGGCTGGAGCTGGACCCAGGGTGGGTTTTCTTCCATGGCTTTTTGCAGCCAGGCTCTCACGTGTGACTCCTCTTGCTGCTGACCTTGCAGTGTCCCTGCTGTCAACCTGGGGCTGTGGCAGGGGACCTGGTGATGTGAATCTGTCTACCACCTTTGACGGCAGGAGGGTTGTGTGTGTGTGAGCCAAATGGGGAGATGCTGTCGTCACCCATGTTCACCCAGTGACATGTTCCTTTCAGGAGCTGTCATTGCAGTGGGGTGGATTTGTGCCATTCTCCAGTACAGGGAAGTGACCATGATTTTTGTGAGATTGTCAGTCAAAACCGAATGCCCCAGCTGTCTCTTTCCCCTCTGCCTGTACACTTTCTCCCAAGTCCTTCCCTTCCTCTCAATTCACAGACCAGACCTTTGTGTCCTCTTTATTCCTGATTTATTCCTACTTCCTCAGCCATAGCGCATCCTTTTTGACTTTCTCCCCTTGAAACTTGCTGGGTTTTGAGGATGTATTCAGCATTCCCTAGCTTTCCCATCTAATAACAGCCACCATCTGAGTTAAAAGAAGTTAAGAAAGTTCCTTCCTCTTAGGTTTTTTTTCCATCCAAACTTTTCTTGTCCAGGGCCCCATCTCTTGACCATAGGGTTGCGTGTTGTAGAGTCTCGGGATCGTTTCCTGGAGAGCCCAGAGCAGAACCAAGCTCCATCCTCCAACTCAGCGGTCTCTAACTTTTGCAGGACATGGTCAACAACAGTAAACAAGTAACCATGCTGTACAGTAGCATCATAACTTGCTGTTCTTCATGAGGGAATGAGTCCTTAAACCAAACTGTGTGAATTCAAGAAGTCTTATGGGGAACGTGATATTTAAAAGACGTAGAGTAGAGACCCTAGTTCCATGGGCAGGATTGTGGTGTGAGACCTGACTCTGAGATCTTCCTCTGACCATCAACGGAACCCTGTCTGAAACAGCTGGATTTGTGAGAAGGCTTCCTCTGCTCCGATTTCATGTCCAGACTAGGTTCAAATCTGGTGTATCTCCAGTTCTAGAAGAAGAATCATATCTTCCTTTGGGATTGCTGCATGTCATGAAGGTTGTGTAGTACCACAGCCTAACCGTGGTCGGAGAAGGAGGTAGGCAGGGTCTCGGCTCTTTCATGCTGTGGGGTGATGAAGAGACTCACCCAAGAGATCCAGTCTTAAAGAAAACCGTTTAGAGTATTGTTATGACCTGTGGCATCCCCTCGGTACCACCACTGCATGTGAAGGGTGCAGCAGAGCAGAGGGGCAGCTGTTCCTGATAGAGGGAGAAAAAGAAGGGCTGCTTTCTACCAAAAGATCTTTCCC
>NW_009188814.1:23116-44214 GCF_000690835.1 Fulmarus glacialis
GAGACTGTGTGACCTTCCCAGGGACCTTGAATGTGCTGGTGAAGAGGCTGTTGTGGCAGAAGCCACGTAGAGCTGCTCAGGGGGACAGTCTGGTCTCACACAGAGCCCTGCACGCTGGGTCGTGGCATTGCTGCTGGCCACGTCTCCGGGGGGAAAGGCGAGTGAGCCTGGTCGTTGTGGGGAGGCGGTTTGGGTTTATTTTGGAAATACCCAGCTCAGAGCCTAAGCCCAGACCTCACTGCCTGCTCACTTTGGCCTTTTGTTTATTTGGTTTTTTCTTATGATATAATTAGTCTCTTGCAGACCGAGCAGCCTAAGAGACTGGGTATGTCTGTGGCACTGCATTATTTGTCTTCCCAGCTGCTATGATTTCTGCTCTCCACACATGGGTAATAAAAAGACATGCATAACCCCCTTCTCCTTGGTGCATCCTCTAAGGGGTAGCACAAACCCTGCCCTATTCTGCAAGCTAAACAACCAGTCCTCCTTGCCTCTGCCCTCTACTGTTATTTATTAATTAAGCCAAATTATAAATTATAGCCCTTAGAGGCTCAAATACTGATTGGGACTCCAGGACAGAGGGTGCAGGGCAAACAACTTGAGCAGATGGGAGAGGAGTGAGTGCCAGCAGCATACAGAGAGAAAATCCTGCTCCTAGGGTCACTCAGATGGCTGATAGAAGATGGCAAGATAGCCCCAGGCTCCTGCTCTCCCTGCTTTGTCCCAGAGGCTGTTCCTGTGCTTGCTT
The DNA here is from genome assembly GCF_000690835.1 of Fulmarus glacialis. Taxonomy (NCBI): domain Eukaryota; kingdom Metazoa; phylum Chordata; class Aves; order Procellariiformes; family Procellariidae; genus Fulmarus; species Fulmarus glacialis. The sequence continues at coordinate 23,865 of NW_009188814.1, forward strand.
GGTGGCTATTGGTGCTGGCAGACTTGAGGCTCTTTCCTCTGGAGATGAGCATCTTCCCCCATGAGGTTCACTGTTTTTGAAGAGCCCTTGTCTGCTGCAAAAGGGACTCCTCATCCAGCCTTCCTAGAGTTTCTCATTGGGGTGTCTCTGGTTTCCAGATCAAATTTGCTGTCTTTGCCTGGAGGAAGGTTCCCCTTGCCACCTCCTCATAGAATCACAGAATCGTTAAGGTTGGAAAAGACCTCTAAGATCATCGAGTCCAACCGTCAATCCAACACCACCATGCCCACTAAACCATGTCCCTAAGCGCCTCATCTACACGTCTTTTAAATACTTCCAGGGATGGTGACTCCACCACTTCCCTGGGCAGCCTGTTCCAAGGCTTGACCCTCCCTCTACAAGTGACGGTCTCACCTCAAAGTCAATCACGATTCTCTCCTGCTTGGGCCTCAAAGATGTCACGTCTGCAGCGTATCTCCTCTTATGTTATTGCAAATCTACTCCTGGGTGTTGTAATGACCTTCGGGCAGATGGCTTCTGTTGCAGAAGAGGGGCTGTTACCTCTTCAGTCTCCAGGTCATGGGAGTTCCCATTTCCCTGTCCTACAGCTGTGCTGACTCTGCAGGGCTAAGAAGAGCAAAATATAGCAAAATATAGGGGTAAAATAGATATCTTTTTAGTACTTGAAAAGAATAATTTCTTCCTAGATCTGTCTAGTGCCCGATCAAACCACTGTCTGTTAGAAATATGGTTCATAACTCATAAGTGACAGGAGCCGGTGTTCAGGGTCGCCACGTGATGTTTCTGAACACAGGACTCAAACAGAGACAGCTTCCCTCTTCTGCTGCTCTCTCAAGGATGGCCTCTTTTGAAAGAGGAATGGTTGTGCAGGGAGAGCTCATCCCATCGCCACTCAATCTATCATAATAAAGGTTATTAAAAGCCTACGTGACCAGCCTGCGTATCCCTGCAGAGCGAATCCTCTCCTGCTCGTAAGACAGTCTTGCAAACTCTGCAGTATAAGCTTGATTTTATTAAATATTTGCTTGACCAGAAAGGCAAAGCAGAACAGGGTAAACATGCCTAAAGTAAATGCGAAATGACCTTTGTCCATCATCTATCCAACGCCTGCGGCTGCTGCGGTATGGAGGGCAGTGGGAGGTGAAGGTGATCATACAACAGCTTTGAAATTCTGGCTCCTGTGAGAATTTTGAAATATTTGGGGTGGCATAAAAGTGGTGGATGCTCTGCAAGCCCAGAGTTACCCTTTCCACTATCAGATCTAATCGGTCTACAGGTCAAAAGAAGACAGGATTTATTCTCTTTATTATTTCTTGAAGTAAATTTTTCAGTTCCACTGGCGTTAGCAGAGTTGCAGAGATTTGAAAAAGCTGCGAATCCAGACCTGTGTCACTGCCACATCTTCCTCCCTGCTGGGATCTGCACACAGTGATTTTCCCTTGCCTCCCGCTTGCGCAGAGCTGGCTGTCATCACCTTTGCTCAGCTAGTTACACCCCTGATGTCAGCAAAGCCACCCCGCGAGAGAGGTGATAGGACACTGGCCTGCAGGAGTGGAGCTGGGGTTTGGCTTGTGTCCTTTTTAAAATCAAGAACAGTTTTGTGAAATTCTGAGCTGGATGTTAAAGAGGGATGGAGGGAGGAAAGACTTGTGTGCCTCAGCCTGGCCACCAGTAACAAGGGTTGTGCAGTCAGCACTCAGCAAGGAGCTTGGCTGGTGAGACCTGAGCTGGTGGGACTCCATCTCCCACATGCTCTGGGGGGCCATCAGGGGCCAAAGCTGCTCTTGGTACAGAAACAGTCATGAAAAGGTGGAAGAGCAGGGAGCAGATGGATGTATTGAGTAGGAAGATGCATTTCCAAGGCATGGGGATAGGGCTTGGTGATGTGCTCACCAAATTGCAGAAGCTGTTTGAACCCCATACTGCTCCCACCACCCTGGTTAAAGCCTGGGAGATTTTAAGAGACTGAGTGCTGCAAGGAAACCCCCTTCCCTCTCTTTGGAAAGTCACCAGGCTTGTCCCTGGGTTGTTAGTTTTCCTACTTCATGGGCCTTTAGACTTTATTACTGTTAACAGTTAGGCAACCCCTTTCTCCTCAGTCCTCTGACATGCCCAGGGGAACTGTAGCTCACTTTTAGACAATGTTTTCTTGGCTGTGCAGTGGGTGGAGAGCAGTCTTGTGGTGAGAGCCGGGAGGAGGGAGGAGACCTGGTGCTCTGTTTGCTCTGTGCTTGGCTGCATGCCCTTTGTAGATGTGGCTGTGAAGGCTGGCACACCACAACTCCTATGTCTGTACTCCAGGCTGGACCGGCATGAGGCAGCTTTGATCTGGAAGCCACAGAGAGTCTGTTCAAACAGGCCCATTCTGGACCAAGGTCTCCCTGAAAGGTTATTAATGTCAGACCAGAGCTGGCTTCTTCCTGGCAAACTTTAAGGGTTGCAAAAGAGCTCAGCATCCATCTGGACCTGTCCCTGTAGGCAGGTCCCTGACCTTCTCTAGGCTTTAGTCCCTCATCCAGAAGAGCAGGATAATAATCCTTCTCCTGTCCTGTCTTCTTAGATAGCAAATACACAATTGGGTCAAAGTTGGCAGTGCAAACAGCAATACTGCTTGATGTTTCTACCATTTCTGCACTGCTCTGACTTCCACAGAATTTTTGTGCTGCACCGTGGGGCATGTGTGTGTGTAATGGAGAGTAAAAGGGTGCCGATTTATTATTCTGCTATGTGATTTCTGCTCTTTCTACCAGCATCTTTTCTTTCAGGAGGCCTCCCTTTGTGCTGGTTTTAAGTAGAGAGCTCAGAAACGAGAAAGGGAGGATTAGCAATTAAATATGCTCTGATGATGGCATGGTTGTGAAGGAGGGAGGAGGAAGGAATACTCCATAGTAATGTACTTTTGTTTTCTTTTCTCTTTGCTTGTAGGACAAAATCTGCCAGGGAATTGGTGTTTTGAAGACTCTTACAGCTTTTAATCCTCGTTCCCTTGGGAATACAAACCTTTCTAATCATGTCACCAGCCATGTGGAAATGGACTTGCCTGGTTTCTCACCTCCTGCTATCCACCACGGTGTCGCCTCTTGGTAGGCAGCAGCCAGTCCATCCAAAAAGGCCCTTCATCACTTTCACTGGAGACCAAGCAGAGGGAAACTTCAATCACTTGGTGGTTGATGAAAGAACTGGGCACATTTACTTGGGAGCTGTCAACAGGATCTACAAACTCTCCACTGACCTGAAGGTCCTGGTGACCCACCAGACTGGTCCTGATGAAGACAATCCCAAGTGTTATCCTCCCAGGATAGTCCAAACCTGCAATGAACCCTTGACGCCCACTAACAACATAAACAAGATGCTCCTCATAGACTACAAGGAGAATCGATTGATAGCCTGTGGGAGTCTTTACCAGGGCATCTGCAAGCTTTTGAGGCTGGATGACCTCTTCAAGCTGGGAGAGCCCTTCCACAAGAAGGAGCATTATCTCTCTGGGGTGAATGAAAGTGGCTCTGTTTTTGGAGTCATTGTTTCTTACAGCAACATGGATGACAAGTTGTTCATAGCCACTGCCGTGGATGGCAAACCTGAGTATTTCCCCACTATTTCCAGCAGAAAGCTCACCAAGAACTCCGAGGCAGATGGGATGTTTGCGTATGTCTTTCATGATGAGTTTGTGGCCTCTATGATCAAGATCCCCTCAGACACCTTTACCATCATCCCTGACTTTGATATCTACTACATCTATGGCTTCAGCAGTGGTAACTTTGTCTATTTCCTGACTCTGCAGCCTGAGATGATCTCACCACCTGGCTCCACCACGAAGGAGCAGGTTTATACCTCCAAGCTGGTCCGGCTTTGTAAGGAGGACACAGCCTTTAACTCCTATGTTGAGGTGCCCATTGGCTGTGAGAAGAATGGGGTGGAGTACCGGTTGCTCCAGGCAGCTTACTTGTCTAAGGCTGGAGCCATCTTAGCAAGGTCTTTGGGTGTTGGCCCTGAGGATGATATCCTCTTCACAGTCTTCTCCAAGGGGCAGAAAAGGAAGATGAAGTCCTTGGATGAGTCTGCTCTTTGCATCTTTGTCCTGAAAAAGATCAATGATCGCATCAAGGACAGACTGCAGTCCTGCTACAGGGGAGAGGGGACGTTAGATCTGGCCTGGCTCAAAGTCAAGGACATTCCCTGTAGCAGTGCGGTAAGTGAAGCCCCTAAGCACCCAACCTTAACCTCCTCATGCGCTCACAGATCTTAGAGCATGGCTCAACGATTAGAGCAGGGCCAAGGAACCGAGACTGCCTCGTCCCAGTCCTGGCTCTGCCTCCAGCTCACCACACCACCTAATTTAACCAGTTCATGCCTCAGTTTGCTCATGGACAAGCTGAGGAAGGTATTACTTTCTGACCTCCCCAGGCACGCTGTGTTTGCTGATGAACTAAGCCAAGGGGCCTTGAAATCTTTAGGAGGAATTTGCCTGTTGTAGTTATTTCACCGTGCAATTCGTTAGGGGTGAAATCACATTTCCTTGTGCAGTCTTGGCTCAAACCGAAACCAAAACAGGACCTAGATAATATCAACGGCTTGTGCTGGTTTCTGTGTCTGGTGGTGTAATTTTATCTCCCTGGGCTGGAGTCGGAACGGGATTTGTTCAGGGAGCTTTGTGAAGCCAGGGCTTCATTTCTTCTAGGGCTGAGAAGCACTGGTCATTAACCATCAAAGTCCCTCGTCTTCTGGTTTCCAGCCAGCTCTGCGTTGCCTTTGCACTGAAAAATTAAGGCCTGGCTACAGATCAAGGATTAAAGGCTGCAAGATTTAAGGGCAGGATTGGGGAAGAGGCTGGTCTACCTGACCTACAAATGGTCTTAAGAAATTGTCTTAGTTTATTCTGTCGGTTCACCGACGTGTCATTGCAGAAATCTGCGTCAGCCCTGCCAGCATACGGCTGGCTTTGATACCATGCACAGAAATCAGCATTACAGCCGGCACGGCACCCAGGCTACTGTAATAGCCGCTTCTCTGGGCTTTGATTTTCTTCCTTAATTAGCTCTTTCAAGTAAGAGGCAAGTTCAAGTCTGAGCAAAGGGAATACGGAGAAACACCAGAGCGCTTTCCTGCCCCATAATCTCCAGGCAATCAGGGCTCGGGATATGGGATCGCTCCGGCTTTCCTTTGTACTCAAGCCTCCTTTGCTGGGGGATCCCTGCTGTTGTTCCTTTGCAGGACAAGGACGGACCAACAGGAACACAGACGGAGATTTTATTGCAGGGAGTCTGATCCTGCCTTACTCTGCCCCAGTTCCCCTTTACACCAGTGCCTTCAGCATCTTTGCTTGACCTTGCACTGCTCTCATACTCCCACACCAAACGTGCGGAGGGGCAAGTCCGTCATTTTAGTTGGGATCTCTTCTGCCTAGACCTGCAAAGCTCCCTATGGAGTATTGCACAGGGAGAAAGGCTGTGCCCAAACCTGGCTTTGTTTTTTTTGTTTAGCCTCAAGACCTCTGCACATTCAAAGAGCTGCCTTTAGAATTAAGCTGGGAGCTTCCCACTGGAGTTTCTTTCCTGGGCTATTAAGCCTCTCCATGCATTTGCAAATCTGCTCTGCTTGTGCTCCATACTAGTGTTTGCAACACTGGACCTCTCAAATCAGGAGGTTTGAAACCTCTCAGTCACCTGGCTTCTTTGGCTTTAGACAGGAGCAAAAAGGCCAACAGCTTTCTTGTGTCCCTTAGGGTGAGTCCTGGACCAAAAAAACTGACATATCAGACTGAATTTGGAGGGACAGGACAGCAAAGGTTGGGGAGAGGACAAGGAGCCAGGGACTGGGTGACACAGTGGGAAAAACTGTTAGAGCATATTTGTGACTGCATTTCTTCACTGTGAATCAGAGATGCTAACGCTTGCCAGCTGGAGAAAGAGCCTGGAGATCCTTGAAGAAAAAACAGGAGTCTGAAAAGTAACTAAGTGGGCTGTCCTCTCCTTAAATGAGTCTACTTAGAGCTGCTGGCAAGCCCTGTCTGAGATCAGCTGTGCTGCCCGAGGGAAGAGGTATTAGTGACTTGGCTGCTGTAAGGGTTGCAGAGTCCAGCCGCTAAGCTTGGAAAATATTTGATGGTTGGTGAAGTATTTTGGAGCCTGGAGATATGTCTGTGAAGGCCTCGTCTCCTTTGCTGATGTCCTGCTTGCCAGCCATCCACCAGCGCTGCTGCTCTGCCTCTTAGCACATGTATTTGAAGCAGCTCTAAAACCAATTACAAAGCCATCAGTAAGACTTTCCCTGTTTTTGTGTGGATGTCAAATATTTCTCTGCTGGTGCAAATAGAGGCTTAACCTGCCTGTGATCAAGGCTGGACCTGAACTTCAGCTCTGCTACCCTGCCTTCAGCAGCTGAAATCTTGCATGTGAACAGATACAGCTGATGTTCCTGGCATTGAGCAGATGGGTAGAGATGAGCTGTGGGAAACCCTCACCGAGCCCTGCAGAGAAACACTATTAGAAGACATATTCCAGCCCTTCTTTGTGGTATTAACCGTAGGACCATGGATTATGGAGCTGGGCTCACCACACTGTCCTCGCATCTTTGTGCGTGGTCAGGTCTGGCTTTTGGTAACAAACATTTTTCTAACAGGGCAATAGTTGACTCAAAGGGAATCCACATGTTAGGATGCTTCTGTGCCTGCCTTGGTGTAACTCTTGCTCAGGGCCACTTCAGGGCAAGAGAGGTCTCTTGGGGATCATTCCCATCACAGCTCTCCTAACCTGCAATATGCACACAAGTAATTACAGGGAGGTGGGGGAATGGTGCACTTGGCCAGAGCCGTACAGTGCAGATTCTGCAGCTTCTCTGTCAGGCAGCTTTGCTGGTGCAGCTGGAGATTGGAAAGTTGAGGTCAGGTAGGACCTGGCAGCAAGCTGGACTGGACGTACTGTGTCTCACAGTCAACATGCAGCAGGAGGCATTGGGTCTCCAGATGTCCTGCAGGGTTGGATGTCCTGAAGACTTGCCCTGGTCTGGTTTACAAACCCAATGTGAAGGCAAAGGATGGAGACACAACTGTGTAATGAACCTCTGCTTCTCTCGTGCCAATTGCGTATGTGTGTTGCAGATGTCAGCAGTGTGATAGAAGAATTTCCAGAATGGGAAATATAAAAGTCCAGAGATGAATGGAGGATCCTCAATGTTCGTTCCTCGCCTGTCCCTGTGTTATAGCTGTCCTCCTATTAATCTTCAGCATAAATCAGGAAAAAAATTATGGATTTTTATGTTTGGGTGGTTGATTTGCAAATAGGCGATGTTCATTCAGGTGATGAACAGTTCCAGGTAATACCTCACTGGTTTTCCTCTCTGCAAATCCAGGATAATAGATTATATTTAAACAGTACACTTGACCCCAAATGCTTAGAAATTCATATAATCAGAGAAAAATGAGGCTGGGAAAAAAGAGAGTCTTATGAGGTCATCTGATTTGCCCTTCTGCCCTACTTATAACATTTCTGACAGATGTTTGTCTCACCTGTTCTTAACCTCCAGCCATGGAGATTCCTCTCTCTCCCTACATGATCTGTCTTTGCTGCTAGGAAGCTTTCCCTCATGTCTAATCTAATTCTCCTTTCCTGATACAGAAGCCATTCCCACTTATATAGCCACAGAGAGCGCCTTCATCCCCTTTGGTTATCCAGCAAGAGCATTGTGTGTCACCAAAACGCGACCACTTCTGTGGTGCAGCGTGGTGCATCAATGTACGGAGCAGAGGGAGCGAGGCTGTATGGACATGCAGGGTGTTGGCAGAAGGAAGGGCTGTTCTGGAGGGAGAAAATAGGCTTCTTAAAACAGAATCATAAAATAGAATCATAGAATGGTTTGGGTTGGAAGGGACCTTTAAAGGTCATCTAGTCCAACCCCCGGGGACATCTTCAACTAGGTCAGGTTGCTCAGAGCCCCGTCAAACCGGCCGTTGAATGTGCCCAGGGATGGGGCATCTGCCACCTCTCCGGGCAACCTGTGCCAGGGTTTCACCACCCTCATTGTAAAAAATTTCTTCCTTATATCCAGTCTAAATCTCTCCTCTTTTAGTTTCAAACCATTCCCCCTTGTCCTGTCGCAACAGGCCCTGCTAAAAAGAAACAATCTTCATGTTGGATAAAGAAGGCCATAGTTTAAATATGCTCCATAAACTTTGTAATTAACTGTTGATACAGTTGAGAAATGCTGCATTTCTTTAAAAAAAAAAAAGGCAGTTTGGGAGGAGGATGGAGATGTAAATGGGCCATTTTGGTACAGGACCTGATCATTGGGGATTTGTTGATTTTCATTACTGTGGAATAGGGTGAACAATAGGTTCTACTGGGGTGCTCAGTCACGGAGGCAGGGGAGCCTTCCCCTCTACCTTGGGGAGCGAGCAGGTGGACCGCTGTGTGGGACATACAAGTATGGATGATGAAGAGGAGGCTATTGGAGACTGACCCCAAAGCAACATGAGGGTGCCAGGGTCTGCTGGGGAGATGCGAGAGGAAGAGGGATCCTTGCTGGAGCTTTGCCTTGCAGTGAAGTCCCAAACACAGTGTGTGGTTGGCTCCCGACTGTCAGCTTAGGAGCTGGTTGCAACCCAGGGCTGCTCTCCTGGGAGATCCTGGTCTCCTCATCAGCCTGATCTGCCTCACAGCATCACCTGCCGCTCTGCAGCCCAACAGACTCCAGCCCCTGAAATGAAAAGGTGTCACCTCCATCACTGTAGCTTTTAGCAGATACACAGTGCAAATATCTGCCCAAGACAATCAAAGTGTCTGTCCCCAACTATCGCCTGGCTTCTGCCTTTTGCCGGTATTTTCTTTTCTTTTTGGCAGGAAATGGAGTTTGACTGTTTAAATTACTGTATTCAATCTCTTCCTGTTTTTCATGGCAGTGCTGTCACTTGGGGGAGAAAAGAAATGTTTTTGAAGCTGACCAGCTAACAAAAAGCCTTGTGTAAAGGGCCGGGCAATATTTTTCCAACACTTTGCTAACAGAGGGCAGGCGAGGTGGATGTTTGGGACCCGAGTCATTGTCTGAGGAGTGACTTGGCTATGAAGGCTTCCTGTGCTTCTGATGCTTCAAGGCAAACCTAAGTCAGTAACTCCCCAAAACATCTTTGCAGATACCAGTGCCTAGATCCCTGAGAGTCCTGCATCTCCTCCATACATCTGTTCCTCAAGTGGACTCTGCTCTCCTGCTCCCTCCTGCTTTCCCTGCATCGCCCCGGCCCATCCTAGATGCTTGATGTCCACCAAACAAGAACGGCTGTGCTCATGGGGTTTAACTGAATGCAGGAGGAGATTGTGGAGGGCGTATTGCTGGTTAGTCCTTCCATGGATGGCTGTTAGGCATGTCTGGATGTCAGTTGGGTGCACAGGCATTTTGCTTTGGCAGCATGAGCACCTAACCCCAGGATGAATGCTGCTTGGTCCTTGGGGCTGATCCATGGGCTCTCTTCTGCTCCATGCCACCAGGTTAGGAAGGACCATTTCTAGCTCAGGTGGTAGAATGGCTTTGTGTGTGGTATGGGACAGTCAACTTGGCTCCTGGCAAGGCCACTGTTGGTGATGGGGTGACCACGATTTTCCTATAAACAGCCTATTTCGTGATTTTCCTCTTCCTCCCAGGGCTTGCGTTTGTCATCACTGGTGTTAACAGGACACAGGTCTGATAGAACACCTCTGAGACACCAAGATGGGGAGCAGCATTACCCCTGTTTTACAGGAGGGTTGGCTAAGGCACAGTAAAACATAACTTGCAGCGCAGTTGCAGCTCAGGGACTCCCGGATCTTAGTTCTGTGCCCAATGTTCCCAACTGTTGCAGGAAGAGGAATATCATCCTTGCTATTGTGTTCCTCACTAGTGAGGAGGACAGAAAAACAAGATCATTTACAAAGAAGGACATGGGCTGGAGCTGCTGGAAAGAAGGAACGTTTCAAGGAAAAAAATAACTTTACAAACTAAAAAGCAGGAATTGTCATCTCTCTCTGTCATTTCCCCCCATCATTTTCCCCTAAAGGGAAAGGTTGGGGTGAAAGGGAGTGTTAACTTTTGCTTAGCCCTTGGGAAGAGGAATGTGTGGAAGGAGTTCCACGCGACACTGCTGCTTTGACATTTTGCACACACAGCCCCTGCCCGTTTCTCCCGGCTGGGCTGGCCGGTATGTGAGCCTGCTGCTTTCCCAGGGGAATGACTCACAGTCACAGGAACGAGCTATCGGTTTCATTAGACCTCGTAGTGTCACTGCTTGCTGGTAGGGCTATCCTAAGTAAATCTCTGCAGGGGGTCAATGTCACTCGTGCTTGCACAATAGGGCTTTTTGTTCGTCTCTACTGGATAGACCAAGTGCACAAGAGTTTTGCGTACATATCTTTAGCCCAGATTATACAGACTCATGTTTCTGATCCAAAGGGCTCATGGTCAGATGAGGTCAGTTCTTGGTCAACTTTTAACAGTGCTTTCCTCTTCTTCCTCTGAAGATGCAAGCAAGCGCAGGAATGAAAAAAAAGACACAGTGCAGCCTGTGCAAAGGCAGTAGCCTCAGAAATACGGTAATGCCTCTCTGGGAATGCTCACTGGAGACTCAGAGACGGAGCAAACAGGCTTATTACTGCCAGATCTGTATTTGTATAATTGGTCACATCAGTTTGTGTTGGATGGGAGTGTGTGTGCATGTGTGCGGAGCGTGTTGTCAGAGGGACTTGCTGAGCCCAGCAACTTTGATAAGAGGCGACAAGCATCCTCTTGCTGTTGCTGGGAGCTGGAGTGGTTGGAGGGCTTAACTGGGGAGGCAATATGGACAAGGGGTAGGGCGCTGACTTAGGGTTTCTGCAGCTGAGCTCTGTGATTTGCAAATCTCCCCCATGCACCTTCCCACTCCTCATTTCTCGATCTCCAGCAGGCCTGACCATCGTCTCCCCTGCAAAGCTGGCTGTGCTCCGGGATGAAAGACACTTCATCAGAGAAATGTCATATTATCTTGCTACATGAGGCAGCTGAGGAGAAAGCGGAGCATGGAGCTCTCTCCAGTGACGTGGGTGGTATTTCTCATGATTATTGTCAGTGGTGTAAGTGACCAGAGATGTCTGGGGCCGTGCTCCTCAGGCTAATGGAGAGCAGCTGAGTTCAAATCTCCACTGCTCCGAGCAAGGTCCTGGCCCCTCTGTAACTGGAATTAGGAAAGTCTCCCCACCTCTTCCTCTGTAAGGTGACCAGCAGGCTCATTAACTAATCCGCACTAATTCATTGATTAGCATGCCTAGCGTTCACGCTAGGGACACAACTAATGGAGTTGCAGGAACGAGACCCTCCTGGCTTTTCCATCAACGTACGTGCCTATGGCTGAGCAGTGCTGGATGAGCACTACAGGACTTCTCCAGCATCTGCATGAGCTCTTAGTTCAGCTTGGGTATAGCTGCTGGCCACATCCCAGTCCTCTGGACATCCTCAAAAGCCCACCGCTTATTCAGGTGGGCATGCATATTCTAACCTGGTGAGAGCTCATTTGCAGGGGCTTCTCAGCACCACGTGGGTGCATCTTCACTTTTTCCTCGGTGGCCGTCCTTCCTCCCACGTGCCACCTCTCTGCTTTCAGCCAGCAGGGATAAGGACACTTCCCTTAAAAGTGCTCTGCACTCCAGGCAGGAGAAAAAAGTGGCTTTGAAGGCCCTGGGGGAGAGAAAAACAAAAACTCTTGAGCACCTACATCAACTGAAGCTTGCACTTAAGGGCTGTAAACCACGGCCTAATTGCATGGAGAGGATGATTGCATTTGAGGTATTAAGTGCGTTCCTCAGTATTAAACACCTGTCCTTGAAAGGATACTTCCAGATCAGTGTGCATGCAGAAATAATGCTGACAGTCATTAATTACCTTCTTATCACACCGCCACCCTGCAACTTCTTCTTCCAGAATCCTCATTGTCTGTCCTGGGGGGAAAAAAAAAGCACGCTTTGGAAACAACCTCCTTCTCAAAACCATTTATTTACTTCCCAAGCATAAAGCAAGAGGAAACCCTATGCCTTTAAGTGGCTGGGTGCCAAACCCATGCACAGCACTCTTCTCTCCCGTCTCCTTGTGTCTGGTTGACCCCGCTCACACAAAATGTTCATTGAGAACAGAGCAGGGCCCAAGGCTGCTGAGTCGCTGTTGTGTCTGAGATATTTCAGGCGCAGCTTCCTCCCCCACCATCAGTCCCATCTCTGGACCACGTTGGCTCTGCCTGAGCAGCTCAGCATCTCTCAGCATCAGCCCTGGGTCCTGGTGGTCCCCCAGTAGCTGTGTCTACAGATGAACAAGGGGTCAGCTTCTCCATCACTGCTTGTGCCATTTGCCTGTGCTTCTTGCCACATGGACAGTAAGATTTGTTTCTGGGAACTGATCTTTGCTGCTTCCTCTGCCAGCGACCCAGCCTGTTTTCTTCTGTGGTCGAGCCCTGCGGTCTCCCGTGGCTCAGCCTTGCATTTTTGGAGGGCTCCATATGATCTCCTCGCATTCTCTTCCATGCTGGGAGATCAGCTACTTCGCAAACCTGACCTCGTATTGCCTCGCCAGGAGGTCGCCTAGCGGGCCAATGGGAATGCTTGTGCAACAGTTTTTTTTTTTTAAAAGCAGCAAGCAAAACCCGGCCATCCTGGAAAAGCCAGAAGCAAAGTGACTCCAGCTCCCTTCGTGAGCCCGATGCTATTTAAAGCACCTCCGGACTGGGGGCAGCCGAGCGTGGGAGTTTGTACAATAACCGTTCTGTTGAGGAGGGGGTCGAGGGTATGCTGGATTCAGGATTGCTTTCTGGGCCAAATCCTGCACAGACCCTTTCTCGCTTGCCTGATGCAAGTGTAGCTGTCGGGGTGAAAAACAGTGCAGGGTCTGTCTTAGTACTTGGAGAATCAGCGAAAATGTTTAGCCTCTGGGAACGATCTGATGCGCGTGTCTATTTGTTTTATATTCCAGCAGAGACATGACATAAGACTTTTTTTGTTTTCCCCCTGAAATAAGCATGTTTATTTATCCAAATTGCATGGAAACATGGGTCCCCTTTGTACCAGGTAGGATAATACGGATGTTGGAAGCGTCCATCCTGAAGACGGGCTGGTGTGAAGATGGGGACGAGAAAGGCTGTTGTACTTATAGACAGATGTCCAAATCTCATCTGACCATATTTCTGCCCCAGACACTCCCAGCATCTGCATGGCTGTGCTAGTGCGGGATATGTTTTGCTGTCAGTTTGCTTGAGAGGCATTTTATTAGCACTGGCCCAGTCTTCGGGTAACATCACAACAGCTTTGGGACAAAACACGGTGTTTGCAGAGCCGGTATGGACCTGGCTGGGTAGATATGTCCAAGTTCAGGATGGAGCTGGGGACCTGGGGGTCCTGCACACATCTACCTCGGAACCGTCCTTCTCTTCACCTCTGCTTTGTTGCACAAATAAACGTCAGTAAGTGGATGAATGTGGCTTGCTGAAATGCAGACCTGTGTTGCATCTTTCTCCTGCAGATAACTACACAATACGTAGGACCTAATATCTTCCCCGTGCCACCAGCACCCATTTACTTCAATTTAGGAGCTAGTAAACATTGCAGCCCCAATGTTTTCTGCTTTATGGTGCAGATTCTAATAATACTTCAAATATTTAAAGAAGTACTTGAGACGCAGGAAAGGCAAGACACCCAGATACGCATGCAACTAAATGGCAGCACTGCAGAAAGAGAGAGAGACCTCTGTTTCCTCCACGCAGTATTGGAGCTGGCATTGCTGATAGAGCATGTGGGTGACATTAGATCAGTAGGAACAACATCGTATTTTCCCTGTTTCAATGTCATTACCCCGTCGTTGTCAGTATTCCAAAATATAATAGGATTTGTTCAGCTGATTTATCCTGTAAACAGGCGATATTAGCCAGCCGCGTATTTAGACACACAGAGAGAGTGGGAGAGGCAGAGTGAGGGAGCGTGCAGAAGGGAATAATAAAAATGTACTCCTCCTAATGAGGGAATGACCCAGCACTTATCAATGGGTTGGGGCTATTGGTCAGGGTCCCGCGCCAAGAAACACAGGGCTGTGATTGTAATGGTGTCCCTGCTTCTGAGGGCCGGCTGCAGCCTTCCGCTTGCACAGCCCCGCTTTCAGATGCAGGAGGAGTTTGAGCTTAATGGCTTGAATTTATACTCGGCTGACACAAATGCTCTGAATTCCTCAAGTACCGAGATCTGCACAGATAGAGGCAGCAAGTGGGAGATTTTTCTTTGCAGGGCTCGAGTGCTTTCTTTGGTTGTTTAAACTGATAACCAGGCTTCTTTAAATTCATTTTCTGTGAGATGATAGGACCAGATACAACTCGGTTCTCCCTGATACAGATGCGCAGCCCTGGAGCTCGGCACGACTCTCCGTTATTTGGTGAGCAAGCCGGGTCCTCTCGTACCCAGCCGAGCTCTCTCAATTTCCCCGTGTTGAAGAGCAACAGCACATACATGTTGTTCATTACAACACTTAGCTTACCTTTGCAGGACCGCGGTGAGGCTTAATTAATGCTTTTAAGCGGCTCTGGGATCTCCGGGTGAAGGTGTTGCTTGCATGCAAAGCAGCATTGTTTTTTTAATTTATAGCGCTGTTGGTGTGCGTGGCACTTTGCAGCCCAAATGATAATTTTGTCTGTGTAACAAAATAATAATTATAGTAATTGTGATTCAGTGGAGAATCTCTGGTGGTGCCTGCGTAGAGGAGGCAGCTGGACTCTATCCGGCAAGGTGCTGGTGTGCGTCACTGGAATAGGAATGAGGGGTGCCTGGCAGCTGCCAGAAATGCTCCAGAAATGCTGGTTTAACCGTTCTGCTGCCAGCAAGTATTGGGAGATAATGGGCCAGGCACATTTTCTGTGAAAGGGAGGGCAGGTCAGCAAGAGAAGGCTCCTACACCCTTGAACGTTGCATGCAACAGACAGCAATGGCATTGCTGTGGAGACCTTGGAAGAGCCCTGCAGTGTGGCTGTTGTGTCCATCTTGTGAAGATGGACATGAGAGTTTCTGCCTTGGGGAAAGGAATGTTTCTTTGTTAGTGTCTCTATTGGATGGGCATGCCTGAGAGAAACCCATGTTACGGCAAGGATGCTCAGGATTACGAGGCACAGCTGACAGAGGATAGAGCTCCAGCCTCTTCTTACCCCTCTTTCATCACTGCAGTTGATGTTTCAGGAATTTGTTATGTAGACAACCTTTGGCCGATCATGGAAATGCGACATCCTTTAGGATAAAATGCAGCAGCTGGCGAGCACTTTTCCTTCTCTCAAAGGTGTCTTTCTGCCTACCCAGAAAACCCTTTTCACCTAAGATTTTCTCTCTCTGGGACTCTTACTCCCCATCTCAGCTACAGCAGCACCAGGGGAAGTCGGTGCTACTGTGTTTCAGGTGCGTAACACAGCTTTGCTGCTGGAATATGTTCTTACAGAAGAGCTCTAGCAGCTTATTTGATCAATACTTCACTTTTGAAAAATCCCTAAATGCTTATTTACCCGATAGACCATGGCGGTTTCAAAGGCAGAGTCTCCACACTCAATAATCTCTTTTTTTTGGGGTGTGAAAAATTTTAAGTGAATTTTTTAAAGCTCATGGAAAGCACTGAGCTGAGAGCCACAGAGATTATATTCCTCTGTTTATCCTTCAGTGCCTCACCCATATGACCCTCCAGCCTTTGAGCCAGCAGAGGGAAGTTTATGGGACTGCAGAAGAACTCAGCTTCCTTTTACAGTCACATTTGCTGGTCTTCAGGTCCCATCCATCCTTCTTGTTTGTCGGTACAGTTGCTACCTGTGAAGGCATGAACCTCAGTGACCACACACCTCGGGGATCTGATTTTCACCCCAGCTACATGGCTTGGTATGCTCATGCTCAGATTTGGAATCGAAATGTCAGAATTTTTTTGAGGAGGTGGAAATGACTTACGCAAAAGGGCGATTCGGCTGGCACAGTGGTAGTGTTTGGGATATGGGTTGTGAAGACCTCCATAAATAAGAGTGTTTGTACTATCTCGGTCTGACACTCTGCATTGTTGCTAGAGGTATTGCCCCTCTTCCCCGCCTATATTAGGCCTTTGGGCTCTAACCAAGGCACTTGAAATATCACTTAAGTTACAATATCCAAACACAGAGAGTGTAAATATCGCGCTGGAAAATATTCCCACGTATCTGAGTCTGTTCTGCACCTTCTCTTGTTTATCACGACATAGTGCGACTGTTTCTGCTGGCAGACTCTTGGAGGTGAAGTTGGCGTAGGAGCTGAGGGATGTGGTGAAGCTGGTATCAGTGCACCATCTGCCAGTAACGTGGATTCATTAATCTCCTGGTGTTTGACGCTGGATCCTTAATTGCATCTTCACTTGTAATGGTAGGAGTGTCTTCTATGCAAGTGACCAAGAAGCAAGTATGTTTTGCTGAGGACAGTATTGCACACTTGATATCTATGTGCTTCTCTGGATAGTCAGTTTTGGACTTTCCTTCACAGGGGCATGAACTGTTTCCCTCTGATAGCCCAACGCTGCTTCCAGAGCAGAAATGCTTCTGCTGACCCATCCCATGCCAATAGTAAGGCAACGTGCATAGCAAAGGTGGGAACAAGAGTTTGAGAACAAGCCATAGGCTGAAAAGCATTTGCAGTTGCTGCTCTGTGGCTGTGACACAGAGTCAGCAGACCCTGAAAGCTGTGGTCTGCATCTCCAGGGGCTGCAGCGGGAAATAAGAAAAGCAAACTTACTACCAGTATTGCTTAAATTTTGTAATATTGGGGTCTAGAAAAATTTTAGGGGTTCACTAACTGATGTACATTGTACACATCTTTTGGCACACTAATCATTCAGAAAGTCGGGACTTAGACAATGCTAAATTTATAGCA
Organism: Fulmarus glacialis; assembly: GCF_000690835.1. Classification (NCBI taxonomy): domain Eukaryota; kingdom Metazoa; phylum Chordata; class Aves; order Procellariiformes; family Procellariidae; genus Fulmarus; species Fulmarus glacialis. Next base: position 40,769 of record NW_009188814.1, read on the forward strand.
ACAATTACTTCTCACTAATAATCAGCCAGCTCTGCTGAGTAGAAGGCCTGAAGACTAAAGAAACCTGTTGGTCTCTGTAAGAAAGGCAGCCTCCTCTTCAGGAAATTGCAAATTTTACGATGTGGAGGTACATGGTATAGACTGTTGGGAAGCCTTATTCTCACAGTATAGCAGGAACATAAATGGAGGCATAAAAAGTCTGTACTACATTAAGATTCTGCAGCACTCTGGAAACTTGACACCAGTCTTTGAACTGATGCTTAAACTACAGACCTAAAAACCAAACTCCTGTACCAGTTCTAGTCAATTTGAGTAACTTTCTCCCCGGTTCTTGTGTTCCTGAATTACGTTTGAATGAAAACCTCCTAGCATGGTGGGTGCAATTTCCCTGGAATTGGTAAAGTTACTGTACCTGCACTGTCATTTGGATATGGTGACATGTAATTGCATGGTAACCATTGCTGTGGTTGCACAAGTGAAAAGGAGTGTGCAATTATAATGTATTTCCAAATGCTGGCTCTTTATCCAGCTTCCATTATATCACAAAGCACCTTGGGGAAACAGTACTGGATATTTTTGTATGGCATTAGACTGCAGGCTAACCACTGACGAGTGGCTTCGTTGGTGATCTATGCTATCTTTGGTTGGTAGCCCAGGCTTCCCATCTTTTTGTCCACAAAATTTCCCTGTGGCTTTGAATTGCAGATGACAAAGGTCTACAGCCGTTGATGCTCACTGGGCAAGCCCGCAGCCTTTTCCTGACCCACTGTCAGGAATGCATGTGATGATTAGGGCAATAACAGGCATCAAATTATGTGAATGATGTGGCATGAGGTGAAAGTCAGAGGGGCTGTCTCCATCCTGCAGTAGGACCTCATAGCTAGACACAGCCAACGGGCTGAAATGTGATGGTTCTGCTGAAGTTCACAGCACAGATCGTGAGGAGAAGATCAGATGCACCAAAGTCCACTGGTCTCAGAGGAGTTGGAAGAAAGATTTGGAGGCAGCATGACCAGAAGCAGAGATACTGCAGGAGGTCAGAGGCAGAGTCCAGCTCAAGGAAGGCAAGGTACTAATGCTGGGGGTAGGGCAAACAAGCATCTAACCAGAAGTTCACCAAGCAGTGAAGCCCATGCTGATACCGTCAAGAGGACATGCACAGGCAAACAGAAGAAGCACAAGCCGTCGGTACCATACTGCTGCTGTTGGAGTTTGAAGACCTGTGGTTTGCAGGGAGATGGTTTCCATCATTTGCAGCTCTGCTGGGTGGGGATTTATGGTTCATCCTTGCACCAGGTGATCTAGACCCTAAATTGCCTAGCTTGTAATCACCCACCTTCTCTTCAGGTATCATGAAGTTCTGGTGACAGATTTTCCTAGGGCTTCCAACCCTCTAGATATTTAAATGTCCTATTGAGTAGGATATATGCCCACCCTCACCCTCACTCAGCCCTTACAGTGAGGAAGGAAAAAAGATCTTGCAGTCAGGTGATGGAAAAGACCTTGGATATCTCCTTGCAAAGACTCAAATGCATATTACTGTTGATTTCTTATTGCTGTTGGCTCCCTGGCCCTGCTGGCAGCACAGAGAGCCGTAATGTATGCGTTCCCTCCATCGTCTGGTGTAGCCAAGCCTGAGATAACAAGAGTGAGAAGCCAAGTACCTGCCACCATACGAAGACAGGGCTGTTAGGTATTAGCTGTAAATCAAAGGCGAGACTTGGCCATTGGGACAGCCTTTATCCCCAGTGAGTCTGTGGAATTGCTTTGGAGCCTGCTGAGATATCTGGAAAAAAGCCCCGGTGCTTTGATTGGGGAGGAAGATTTCACCGGAGTGAAAGCAGAGAGGAACGAGGGAGGATTAATCCTTTATCGAAGCTTTTCCCAAAATACGGATTAGGCTGTGTTTGATTACCAGGGGCTGTTTCAGAGGCAAATAGCTAAAGCAGATGTTTAAGGGACAACTGCAGTTTGTTTATGAGCACTGTTTGCACTGGTCCCCTAATATCTGGTGCTTCAGCCATTTGTGCAATGCCAAAGTGCTCGCTTCTGCTGGGCAATCAGATGAGGGCGTGGAAGGAGGTGCTGAGTTTGGGGGTTTTTGGGGCTCAGTGAATCCCTAGGAGACTGAGCCAGCACCAGCCTTGTAAAACCATCCTCTCCAGGAAGCTTGGATGTGTTAATTATTTATTTGATAGGCTTAATCCTGGAGAAGGCAAATGCCTGCCAGAATCCTCCTGTAAATCAGGCCCATTCTTTTGCTCATCCTTCCAATTTCACTGGTGAATGTGACACTTGGCCGTGGTGTCACAGCTGCAGATGAACCTTCAGGTTGCCGATGCAGGGAGCGGCGGCAGGAGCAGACCAGAGCCTCTCACCAGCTGGCTCCCCTCTGCACATCAGCCCAAGGTGGAGAGGCAGCTGGTGGGACTCGGGAGGGCATTTATGCCCTGGGAGCTGCCAATCATTCTCACATGAAGATATTTTGGATACGTAGAGCACCTTAAAAACCTGTGTTTAGCAGCTTCCCTGGGGCAGAGGGGTGGTGAGTAATATTCCCTCTTTTGCAGGTGGGAATCTGGTGTGGAATGATGAACTGATTGACTCCAGTCCAATGTCTCAACCGCAAGGTCCCCCTTGCCTTCTGAGTTACCTACAGACTGTGCTGTGAATTTCTGGGTTAGATTTTAACTCAGGATGTGAGAATTGCTGATCCTATTCCTGCCTCTTTAGATCTTTCCTTTGCCCCTCCCTGATATCCCAGCTGGTGCGGCAGCAGTGTTGCAAGCAGAGTGAATTCATGTCCTCACCTCCGCTTTCATTCTGGAAAGTCGTTAACGTGAAATTGCCAAGCAGAGAAGCTCCAGAGAGTTTAACGTGGCTACTTTATATTGCTGCTAGGAGTGTCTGGAATTGAAAATAAACTTGTGCTTGCAACTCCTGACCCTTTCATCATAAATCCAAACTTCCTTACGTGTTTCTCTTTGCTGAAGAAGATGACTGTATTTCTGTCTTTACAAAGGCGTGTGTGCAGCTGAGAGACACAGCTGCACAGAAGCCTGGTGGTGTTTATTTGTAGGGTTTTGCTTGCTGGTATTTTTTTGCAGATGATCCCCAGAGGAAATAATCCAAATGTGTTAAATGAAAATAGTTTTCATGTGGTGTGTGGCTTGCTGGCCTTGCTCCTATTCTTGAGGAATGGCTGTCCACATTGCGAACTACAACTCCGCGATTGCTTCTCCGGCACCCACGCAGCAGCATGTGAGTGAACATCATGGCCTTATCTGCCCTCACACACCACTTTGCGTGTCTCAGAGGCTACAGTGTGCTGTGATGGCCCTAGATCTCATCTGAACTGTGTCATGTAAGAGAAAGTGCTGATTTCAACCTCGCCCTGGTGCTTGGATCGTAGAATGGTTTGCATTGGAAGGGACTTTTAAAGGTCA
>NW_009188815.1:0-244 GCF_000690835.1 Fulmarus glacialis
TACTGGGACGCACTGGGAGGCACTGGGAGGGCCCTGGACCATACTGGGAGGCCTTAAGCCATACTGGTCCTTACTGGGAGGACCCTGTTCCATACTGGGGGAGGTTTGGAGCACTGAGGGGAGACCCCGCGGTTGCCCCCCGCCCTTACTGGTCCGTACTGGTGCGCAGCCGGAGGTGCAGGCGGTGGCGGAGGCGGCGTTGCCGGCGGCGCTGGCGGCTCTGAGGGGGGACCCCGATAGTGGG
>NW_009188816.1:0-35656 GCF_000690835.1 Fulmarus glacialis
CCCACTGGCCAACTGGGCTGGCTGTCCTGGCTATGCCCTCTTGTGCACTTGGCAGAGCGTGGGAAGCTGAAAAGTCTTTGACCACAGGGTACCTAGCAACAACTAAAAAATCAGTGTGTTATCAACATTCTTCTCATAGTAAATCCAAAACACAGCACTAGGAAGAAATTTAACTCTATCCCAGATGAAATCAGGACACAGAAATAAAGAGAGATCTCTGACTTCACAGATAGATACAGATTTTTAAGTTATCCATGAGTTGCCTTAAGTATTTAAAAGTTACAGTTTCTGTGCCTTAGTATCATTTTAGTGTCAGTTTTAGTGTCAAAAAAATTTCTTACATTAAAGAGTCTTCTGTGATTTCCTCTGGTCACAATGTAAGTACTAGTAAATTGGTAACATTTTCTACTTGTCTGAAAACTTATTTAGGCATTTAGTTCTGTATTTAAAGTACTGTGGATTCTGTCCAGTGACCACTGCTGTGCGCGTAAGGCTTACATAAATTTACATATGCCTTTAAAGGAAAAATAGACCTTGGAAGTGCTAAACATCCATAGAATTTAATGAGTTCTGTTTAAAATAATGGCAAATGTTCATCTGGGAAACAACACATCATTTGGATGACTTAAGATCAGCTTCTATATTAAAACAGAAGACAGTTCACTGCTGGATTCTAAGAAAATACTGAAGTTTTGTGCTTAAAACATAGGCTTAGAAGCCAAGAAATCTTCAGTTTTATTATGAGTTCAGCTAATGACTCCCAGGGTGGCCACAGGAGTTTAATACATCTCTCTCTGTCTTTGTTTGTATATCTGATATTTATTGTAGTACATTACTAGCATGAGAAATAATTACAATACAGGGTACATTTGCTTTCTCTTGTAAGCTTCTCAGAAAAAAAAAAAAAATCTGTTTTGTCAAAGCCAAAATTGAAAAACAAATAAAAGTAATGGTAAAATACTTTCTGTAAGGAATATTTTAACTTAGATTTTGCACTTATTAGAAAAATGTCCATTACATTTCATTTGAAGAAAAAAAAAAAAAAAAAAAGAAAAATAAATCAGAATGAACCCTTTCTTGAGAAAAGGTTTTTTCATTAAAACAAGAACTTTTCAGTTAATTTGAATCCCAGGACCACTTCTAGCAGGTATCCATTTCTGAATTTTACCAAATTATTTTGTTACTGCAACATTGGTTTTACCTTTCGTTATTGTTCTGACTGGGAGGAATGAAAGAAATATTACTGTGCAAATAATCTATTAAAAAGGTATATTTAGTTAGTCAGAAAACATAGACCAAACAGTGCTTATTAGTTAAAAGTTTTGGGTGGCGATGCTGTTTAATATTTAGCATCTGCAGACACAAAAGTTATGGCTGACAGTATAACAGTCATAAAATTACATGTATTTATAAAACAAGTGGAGAAACTATTGTCTTCAAAATACCTTTTGTCAGAAAATACCCAGGTGTATAACTGATATAACCAGTAACACTGGGTTTGAGTTTATATTTGTAGAAAAACTGAGTACAAATCTGTATCAAACTGCTTTTGTTGTCAATAGACCCTGGAAACACCATGTGTCTTCCAGCCTCTCCAAAAGAAAGGCTAATAGAGAAAGAAAAAGATGTTCCTTTGCTGTCAGAGTGCATCACGCTTCTTTTCCATTCTGCAAAGTGGAACCTGTGGCTTGAGGAGCTCTGATTGTCATATTGGGAAATTGGGCAATTGCTAGTGGTTTCATGAGGCATTTATATTAATGTCTCCAACGAGCTGTGAGATAGCACGAGTTCAACTGCGGGCTGCTAGACCAATACCAGGCATCGGTCGAGGTCAGAGGCCTATAAAATATTTAAATTGCCTTTTTCATCTCTAGAATATCAAGGAAAGTAGCTGTACACTCTAGAGAATGAGTACTACTCAGTATCTACTATTACCATCTGATGAGTCTCTGTGTATCCCTAGATCTTTTACATTTAGTGAAATCATTGCTTACACAGTGTGATTTCCTTTCCCACTGTCTAACATAGAGTATTTTATTAACAGAGTTTGAGGATTTGCCAGGATACCAGGATCTCAATCTTTCAGATCCAGACTTTAATGTAGATCATGTTTTATGATATCATATCTTACATAAGAAAGGTTCCCAGCGTGAATATTAAAATATGTAACAATGCATGGGAAAAGTAAAGAAAGCTGCATGCCGCTGCACTCTTCTTATCCATTTCAATATTCAGACAGCCTACCTCTGCCCCTGAATGAAGCATGCAGAACAAATTTGAAAAGAAATACAAAACAGCCTCGGGTCAGGCAGTCATAGGCCTTTGAAAGACAGTGTTGGTCCTTTTTGCTCAGAAGTGTCCAGCCCAGCATTCAGAATTCCTACTGATGTGTCCACAGCTTCTTCAGAGCCACACAAGATATTTAAGTAGTGTCAGGCTTAGTGGAGATGGCAACTGAGTATGTTATGCTGATACCAGCCACAAATGATATTTTAAAAATCAGGGTGTTTTAGTGATGACATAGGAACTTCTGTCAACAACAAATAATTTCCTGTTTTCAAGCTGTAAATTGGGTAGATTCTTAGCTGAACAGTAATTGTTCTGACTTGCATAAATGAAATTGTTTGTAGGGTTGACCTGATCTGGAAGCATTTTTCTAGGAGGCAAGAGCTGACAGTTGGATCTTCTTGTGTTAGCTGAAGTATGGAAAGCATTTCTCCTAAACCGTCCTTTATCGAGACAGGACCAAAGCAGGAGAAAACATTCATAGGTGGGCAACGTCAGTACTATGACTTAACCAGAGTTCCTGATAAAACCTGGAGACTAGCTGTAGGTTTCTTGAGTCTTGTTCTCAGTCCTTGATCACAAAACTCTAGTACTTCTCAAAAAATATATTTCAAGGGTGGATCTAGAGAAAAGCAGACTGGTCAACACAGGAAAAGCAGCACTTAGCAATTTGAGCAAGCCCTGGGTATAATGTGGGGGAAGCAAGGATATCGCTCAAGGATTTAGAATTCATATATTATAATAGAACAACACGATCATTCAACATGGCAAGAAAAAGCTGATTTTTATGGCCAAAACAACACTCCACATAAAATTCTGACATGTCAATTTAACATTGTTATTTGCTTCTGCTCTGGATTTTGGGACTGATGCTGTTTATGCATTTTCAAAAACATCTTGAATTAATATTCAGTGTTTACTAAGCCCGTTGGATTTCCTGATGTAATTTGCATTAGCTCATAGCAGCAGGGGCCTCGGGAGAGCCAGTACCAAATAATTAAATAGTAAAACAAATGCTTTGATCTGTTAAAAAATAGGGTCTCCTTCACCTTTACTATATGATAATCTGCAAAAAGAAGCAAAAACAAATAAGTCACATCCATTCTTTATTTCATTACTAAATAAAAAAAGGTAGCTCTTGTTAAGAGAATATTTTAATGGCAGCATATTTGAATACCAGTGATTACTGAGCATTTGACAATTTTCCATGATGAAATCTTCAGCCTCACCATGCTTGTTACTGAGGGCTTCTGAACCCTTTCAGCTAAGCCAAATATCCAGCAAAGAAGGATGGGTTTGTAGCATTAAAAGGTGCTTTGGGAGATCTGAGATTCAAGCCTATCCCAGAAAGAAACCTTTTTTGGTAACCTTTTTTATAACCTTGGAGAAGTCATTTAATCTGCTTGTGCCTGTTTTTTGTCTAGTAAATGTCTTGTTTGTTTACAGACTAGATTGCTGCGGGAAAGATTGGGAGCTGTTATATAAGCTCGTATCTGTACAGCAGATGTTAGGATGGGCCAATTCAGTCTATTAGGGTCTTTTTCTTTTGACAATAAATTGTGAACCTTGACCTATCAGTCGTCACCCGAAAACTCTAACAGAAACAAAATTCATAAACATTTATATTAAATGCTCCACATTGCCCTTGTGTGTGTTGCCTTCCATCTGAGAGCAGGTTGGGTATTACAAACCTTGCATGGTCAGAGAAAGATTCCAGAAATCATCACACCATAAAGCTATATGCTAAGGTTCCAGACCAAATGTTTTCTGTATGGTGGATCAGTGTGAGTTTTCAACATCAGTCCTGAATATCTGCAGATCAATGAAGTCACACGTCTTCAACTCACCTCACTCGCTGAAGTTATTGAAAGCCATAACCTGATAAGGGTACCTGACAGCTGCCTTGTTGATAAGGCCACAGTTTCTATCATCAGAAAGCCAGAGATACCTCACACCCCTATGTTTGAATCTTTGAATTACATCCTGGACTAGGTCTTGGACCAAAGTCTTCACCAAGAAAACTTTACAAAATGTCTATAATAGTTCGTAACCCTTAATATAAAGTTTGGGTAAGCAATCCATGTTCTCTGAACACCTTTCCTAGTTAAGTGAAACTCTGAAAACAATTCACTGGACATGCTGATATTAGATGACATTGCAAAGCAACTTCTTACTTTTCTTTAATGAAAATAAGTTCTTTTTAGAGTAAGCAGCTTTTACATTCATGAGATAATAGTTTTAACAGTGATGTGCAAGTTAGGTGAATAATGAAAGACATTGTCAAATGTATTTAAAAATACTGAGAAATTCATCAAATAAATTATTCAATCAATGTTACAGTACCTATCTGTGTAGGTATTTCTACCACCAGAGGTATCTGACAGCCTCTAGAGTAACCATATTTTTTATTGTTAAATTATTAATGATGCTTTCATGCCCGAGGCCTTACGGAATACTACATAGCATCTTTTATCTAAAGATCTCATCACTATTCACAAAGATTAAGCATCAAAACATCCCTATGAAGAAAGTAGGCTGCACAGTATAGTTGTACTGTACTGAATTGTATACAGCTGTAAATATAAACCCAGCACTCACTTAAATGAACTTGAATTTTTACTCCCTGTGCTTCAGGGGCTTAAATCTCAAACTCTCGGTTCTTGTAATTTGTAGAGGAACCTCTAGGAAAAAAGGATGAGAGAGAAATTAAGTCTCAAAGTCACTGAGTTCAAATCATTTTCAATTGACTATTCCATCACAGGTCATCTTTTCGGTGGGACCTGAGGAGTTCACCAACAGCTCTCCTTTTCCAGCACTGTACCAAGTTGGAAAACCATTGAAGAAGGGCTTCTTCTGAGTTTGCTTTGTGGCAGGTGTTTAAACATATGGACAATGCCTTTGATCTAAGTTTCTAGATAGATGGAAAACCTGTGCTGTGTTTTCATACACGTTGCAGCTTTTGATGACCAGGTCAGTGTTATCAGAAACTTACAGTACCATTCATATGACTTTTATGATTCTTCCTTAATCTCTATCAAAAATGGGAGTCAATATCCCACAGTGGAGCTGAAAACACAAATTTTAGTTTACAGTAATGAGCCTGGGCTTCCCACTGTTTAGAGAGGGATGAAACTGCCTGTTTTCTCAAGTGCTCAGTAAACTTCTGGCAACTTCTGGGAACAGCTCATGTCACCTGCATATAGCATCCCTCCTGGTAATTGCAGTGAGACATTCTGGTTTGAAAATAAGCAAATGCCCATTTTACTAAAGGCTTAAACTGAGGCAGGGATCTTAAATGACTTGTCTGAGCTAAGAGGAGTCTGTAGCAGAAACATTCCCAATAGTATGTTTCAACTACCAGGCTTTTTGCTGTTTTCCTTTCTTTTTCTGTTTGAGAAATACAAATGAAAGTGCCACCAGCCTGCCAGTACTGTCTGAGCAGACCTAGGGAAGCAGAACATCAGTTTTATATGCATATATTCCAGGCTTACTAGCATCTTGCCCTCAGCTTTTTCTCTTGTATGACAAGCACGATCAAATATACAGAAACCAAGAGAAACTATACCCACAAAATCTGGCCACACAGCCTATGGAAAGAATTTGTCTGAACACAACAGGAAAGCAGTGCATGCAGCATGCTGCTCTTGAACACAGAGGTTTCATTTCTGATCTGGACAGTCAAGTTGGGAATTGTATCTGTGATAATAATGGCATCAGGCAGAGTGAAGCTATTTTTAAAAGAACTGCCTGTAGGCCAAAGGGTAGCCCCCAAGGGGAAAAATAATCAGCTCTGCCTTCTTTACATTTAAGCCTACAGCACTGTCAGGGCCTGACAGTACCGGCCAGCATTCATTTAACGTAAGCAAAGAGAAGTAAAAAATAAATACAGGAGAAAGTTAAGTATGCATCAGATGGACAAACGTCCCTGATTTTAGAGTTAACCTTTGCATGGTTGAACTAAAGCCTAACATAAAAGAGATGGATGCAAAACTCATCTCCCTTGCACATCTGCAACATTAGAAAACATCAGCTCCAAAGGCAAATGTTTCTATGAAGATTTCAGTTTAAATAATATCAAATGGATGCAAGGAAGAGCCTGCTGCCTAATTTTTAAACTGACAACACAGTCCCCAAAAATCTTTCTCTTATTTTGAAAATCCCCAAAAGAAGTAAAAGGTAGAAAAAGGTAGAAGTCATCTCATATACTTTTAACTGCCATGTCTGAGTTAACCAGTAAGACTAATATTGCAGTCAAAAGAGAGAAATAGGCAAATAAGCTTTCATAGGTTCACAGGACTGAAGGATAATTCAGGTTGGAAAGGGCCTCAGAAGGTCCTCTCATCCAACCTCCTGCTCAGAGCATTCCTAGGATGCTTGTAGTCTTACCTTAAAGTGACGTCTAAAGGGGTGAGGTACTTTGCATCATGTAGCTGCTGATTCCCAGCGAGCCAGGAAAACTGGATCCAATGTGGACGTCTGCATCATGGACCTCTAAATGAGGCAAAATGAATCTCACCTCCAATGTCTAGTTACACGGTGTTTCTACATATGCAGAGGCCAGAGCAGGAAGAAGTAGGAATTCTACAGAAATAACTCATCGTGCCCAAAGGTAGAGGAACCCAATAGAGAGCTACAGGACATTGTAGGCAAAGGAAGAAGTTGCTTTACATGAAATTTTCTGCGACCACAATTTGGTAAGTGCAAATAGACATAGGAAGTTCCTCTAATTTTGAAATGCAACATCCCAGACTTTCTGTGCAAGCAAAGCAGGTCCAACAGCTGTTAACATGAGTTCTAGCAAATACTTGCACTTTGGACTCTTACTCTTTAAAGGTTGATTTGAAACACTACAAAGGTCAATCTCGCTAGATTAAGACTGTGATTTTTAAACTCTAGTTGGGAATTCTGAACTCAGTCCCAATGGCAATCTAATGTGACAATAAAGCAATTTCTCTTTGTAAGTGGTCCATTAAGATGGCATGCTTAACACAAAATTCTAGTCTTTGTACCACTAAGTTGCTCTATTGTCACAGCTTGGCATTCTGCATTGGTTAACTGCTACAAAGAAAGATCAGTGTATTTTGAGTAAACTACCCGAGACATAAAAAGCTAACATATGTTTGCTTCCAAACTCTTTTCTACAACTACAAAATAATATTGACTGCAGACACATAATTACTTTTCTCTGAACTTATTAGTCAAACAGTGTTGATTTAAGATACTGATGATATTTTGCAGGAATTGGTCTAGAAAGAGACATGGGGACAGAGTAGACTCTTGATGTGAAATATTGAAACTTGTTTCTTCTATTGCCTTTTAAATGGCTGCATGCACTGACACAGGTCACTAAAGACATTTTATCCTTTAAATAGTTAAAGAAAAATTAATAAACATACCCTCAAAGAGTTATGAAGGTAGCAAGCCAAAAGTGAGTTCCCAAACACTAACTGCAAGGAGAAGGAATAGTGGATCATTTCTTAGCCAATTAATATCTACTTAAAAGCTTATGCCCTGGTGTGCACATGTAACTCAATTTAATGTTAATGAAAGTTATGTGCATGCTACAGAGAAGGCTAGACTTCTTAAAAGGGGTTGTTCAAATTGCTTCCTACAGATACAGGTCAAAGATTAATGATTCAATTTGGCTTCCTCTGCATTACAAAAAAAAAAGTAGATATTAACAACAATACACAGTACGTAACTGCAAAAGCTGAAGCTACAAGTATTATTCCTACTGTATTTTTGTCAAGTTTTCAGGCCATCAATGTCACTTCATTTCCCAAGTAAAAGGAAAAAGTGACAGATTGCTGTGATGAAATGCGGAGGTTACTTGCACAAGTGTAAAGAGAGCTCAGAATCTGGAGATTCATTTGTCATTACACATGATTTTGATTCTTGCACTGGTTAAGTAAACAGAAAAAAAATGAAACTGGAACAGAGGGTCTAAAGACTTCAGTGATGCATAAGCAATAAGAAATTAGTTCTGTTTTGCTGGATTTGAGTAGCTCTCTACTAGACAGATGTAAAGTTAAATACACTGATATAGTGCTTATAATTGGACGTCAATGGCCTATTCACCACAACAAACACAACCGTAAACCCATCAAAGCATTCTTCGCTAGATTTTATTTCCATTCACATATGTAAATCTTATTTTTTGTACTCCGATATAACCACGAATTGTACCTGAGTGGCAGAAATAGAGGACTCAGTTTTCCGTTGGCCTTCATCTTACATGGTCATTTACATTTGGACTTGATGTTTGAAATGCCGCCTAATCAAATCAGTAGCTAATCAAGGCAGTAGCCTTATATTTCTACTTTCAGTAGGCATAAATGACCAAAGCAAAATGCAAGGAAGAAAAAACAGGATCTATTAATCATATTCTAATGTAAGCACCTTCTTTTGGTCAGATGAATTTTACTTTGAAATTATTATGTTGGAGATAAGGAAAGTCTAGATACGTAGTTCAGATGATAGGGACACATACAGCCTTCACTTTGGATTTGATTTAGTTGCCTAAAATCAAGCATTTAATGTCATTTGAAATGCCCTGGGGTATCCAGAACATCTGTGTAGGCCTGGAAGGTGTAATGCAAGACCCATGGGAGAACCATACCCTTGTGGAAGGGCAGATGGATGTCAGATCCTACAAAATCTGAAATGGCATCATATATCTATGTTTGAATAAACAAGTAGAACCCTCAGACACACACATTTTGGAGTATACGTTTTCCATACAGAGCCACCTACATTACAGCTGTAAGTCTAAGATCTTTTATAGTAATTGGAGATCTATGGCCTGACTTCTTTACTCACACATGGGCACAGAGTGAAATGCCCTAGATTACCCTGGTGTATCTCTAGCTGCTGGTCCAGAAGGATGTCGATCTTCTGTATGTCCTATGGCATAGCTGCCAAGACCAAGCCATGTTTTGGACTCCTTAGTTCATATCAAATGGCATTAGGAGTTTGGAGTATCTCAGTGAGTGGAATCTCTAGTCAATACACCTAAGGATAGCTTTGAAAACTAATAATCTCAGTCAACCTATATTTGGTCATTTATGAAAAAAAAACCAAACCCAAACCAAAAACAAACCATCCCCCCAAAAAAAGCTTCATTGAGAGTATCGATTAGAAGTCCATTGACTATAATACCCTTAAACACCCCACATAACACATAGACACCTCAATGTACACACTTACATTTGTGCATCTTAGCTGTGCTCTTTATCTTCTCACTTAAATTAAATTAAGTGATTCCAGACTGCATGCTGAGATGTCTTAGCTCTTTGTAATGTGTTAGACTATCCCTTTCCTGGGAATGCATGCCATGCCCCTCCAAAGACCCACTAGAGTTCATTTGCTGCTTCTAGATTTTTCTGTTGTACTTTTGCCAGTTACTCACCCATTGCAGAAGTTGTGTCAGAACCATGATTACGTTATCTGAGGACCCAAATAACAACCCTAAATCAAGAATAACACTGGCTTGGTAACATTAAGAATCCTACAGCGCTGTAGAAATTACTCTTCCTTGCACACTTAACATGGTCTATAGAATAGTGATAGCTTGAATGGACAGGAAGAGAAAAAATGGGGGGTTGGTTGGTTGGTTAGTTTGGGTTTTTTCCCTGGGAGGAGTAATGGTAATGTTAACAAATAACTTGTGGGATAGATTTCATAAGGATTTGATGGTAGGGTTTAGCAGCTCTTTAACTTCAGAATAGGGATATGGCTGCAGAAGACAGATAAACAGGGCATAGGCATGGGTCTGGCATTATATTAGTGATGACAGATTTATACAGCAGGAGGGACTATAGTTTGGCATGGCAGGGAGAGGCAAGAAAATCAGAGGTACTCTCACAATACCTGAAGTATGCTCTCATGTTTGCTTCTATGTCTGCTGATGTCATATGTCATGTACAGCTGTGAAAGAGTGGAAACGGAAGGAAACTATGCAGTTGCCTCCTCTTAGGACTTTCAGTCCGTAGTCTGGTTTCTCTGGTGTCTATCTTCCAGTCATGCCTTGTGAGATCTTGTCCCTGCACTCTGAATAGCTGTCTTCAACATGATCAGCCTGGAGCTAAGTAAGACAGTGTGCTAAAGTAGTCAAAGTTGTTCAGGTGAGCTCAGAGAGGACTGCTAGAGACAACAGAAATTTTTGACAAATGGTACCTAGGTGAAAATGTTTTGCCAAGCATCAAGGTTTGAGCTGACAATTCTGTTATTCACAAAAAGACACTTATTTGGTGACCAAATCTTTAAGGACAAAATTCTATCCTATTTTACATCCATGCAAACCCATATTTTCTATTAGAAAAGACAGGTTTGTTCTTAATGAAAAACAAGAATATTGAAAAAGAGGAAAATGATCGGATAAGAAAAGCAGCCCTAAAAACTACCACATCATCTGAGTGGCTTACTTAAAGTCATTTGGTATTTAGATGCAAAGTGTTTTTATTCCCAGGATCCCATAAAACCTGCATCATATTTCTATGTCTTTACTTTGCTTTTCACTCTTAATGTAAAATTAACTCCAGCTAGACCACTGAGCTTCTGACTAATACTCTTAAATCAGCCCCAGTTTTGCATTTCAGAATCTCTATCGGCTCTGCAAAACATTGTCTCCTGAGGGAAGGCAACAGTTGGCATTTTTAAAACCTAGAAGCAAGTGTTTGAGTTTGATGAGGCTATAAACTCGCTGACTGATGTTCCGTGCTCAGCAGGAGAACGGGTACAAGGAACAAAAGAGTCTCCAAGGAAAGGGTCTGCTCAGTGTCCAGACCCAGTAAATCCTTCGCTGCTTCCTGAGGTTGCAAACAAGGCTGCTGATTACAGGCAGTTTTATCCCAGGGTCTTTATCACTCTTCCTGACAGTTTGAGATTATTTATCAGCAAGATCTAATACCTTAAACATTTTTGGCAAGTTCTCTTCTTGAAAACACTGCAAGAAAGTGTTGAGGCAGACAGACAACACGGTATCCCACAAGGGGAAACAATTCTTTAATAAACCTGATATTTCTCTATATAATATTCCATCAGTGATATTTCTGTAATGAAGCCTTATTTGACAGATTCAAACTACTGCAGGATAACTTAGCACAGCTCTGAAAGCAAGCTTTCAAGCCTCAGGAGGTCAAACTGACTACATCTTTTTAATGGGTAGGCATGGAGCAAGGCAATGACCTAAGAGCTGTGAGAAATAAAGAAACATTCTGTCATTGCTGCCTTTCTGATTAACTCCCTGGTTTTCTCCTGTGATTACTGGAGATTTTCCAGTCAAGGAACACCTTCTGCCTGACACTGATACATGCTGCTTATGTGACATGAGAAAATGTAGGAAGTTGTCATCTGCTCTCCGAGTGTAAAAGAGTGGGGAATACTTTTTCTTCAAATCCATAACACGAGTGTTGCTATAAAAGACTAAGTTTATGCTTTTGGCCAAGCAAGAGGAGGAAAAAAGAGATAAAGAAATTTTTCTGTTGATTGCAGTAGCTTAAGAATTTCATTGGAAGAGTAGTTTAATATAAGAATTTGTATTTTCATACAATTCTAAAATTCTTTGTCAGTACTACAAAAAAATGAACTCTTTCTGTGAGACTTTTGGGATTGCACAACACTGTAAAATGCTGGAAATGTGTCCATGGGTGTTCATTTCCAGGGGCTGCAGCTCTCCTCACCAAAGCCACCTGATGTTTTCCAAGTAAAGCAGTACACAAGTATTATTCAGCCTATTAAAATCAGTGGGCTGTTTCACCTGTGCTGTGTCGCATTAGTTTCTTTAAATGTGCTCTTTTAAATAAGCCAAGACTTATTGAGACTGTACAAGAGAGATCCCACTTGGGTTGCACTCATGCCACTTGGAGGCAGAGTTTGAGAAGGAGGGTTTTAATATTCTCTTTTTTTTGAATTGTAGGTTGGCATCTTTTTAGCAGAGGTGTCAGAAAGATGAGATCTTCATGTAATCTTTTTGGGGAGTGAGTGCTTGAGGTTTCCTCTGTGCTTGTCTGTAGCGAGTGTGATTCGTTAGTGTAAGACAGAGTTACTCAGACTTTTAGCTCAGGAGGTCTCGGGTCAAACACTGGTGTGTCAGACATCAGAACTGCTGAGCTCACTTACAGCTCTTGTGCTGGAAACAGTGAAGGTGGCAATCAGCAAAACTGGCAAAAATACAGCAGGTCTCACTAGGACGGCCATGGTTTACAGTCCTGGATAGTTCTCTAGTTTTGGTCGTATAGCCAGCCCATAAACTTTCTTGTTTGGCGTAAGCTGGAAATGGATTAGAAAAGTCCTCTACGAATCTGTTCTGGGCAGGCTAACACCAGGGGTACAAACGTTCCCAGCAAAAATCCAGGCTGGATGTGTGTTTACTCCTTAGGTACACTGAAACAGAAGGCACAGCTATTTCTGTCTAGCGATCAGGAGGGAGAAGATAGCTGGCATTGGAATCATCCAATTTGACACACAACCAAGCACAAATAATCACCCATTTCCTGCAGGATATGAACCTTGTGACGGAGGTGATATACAGCATGGAAGGAGATGGACAGACAGATCAAGGCAATATTATCTTTTTTTTTTTTTTTTCCCCCTCACAGCAGCAGCACTTGCAAAATCTGACTATGCTGGTGGAACAATTATTTTAGCCAGGACTAAAACACAAGGGTGAGAACATGAGAACAGCCACACAGAGAGGCAGAAGGACCATATAACCCTGTGAATCCTGTCTCTGACAACACCTCACAGCAAATGTTTAGGGAAGAATAGAAGCACAAGCCAAGATGCAGTGATACATCCATGGAAACTGCAGTTCAGGGACTTCTGGGGAAAAGAGGGTGTGTTTGCAGTTGGCAGACTTTACTGGATTTTCCTTCTATGGATCTGTGAGGTTAGCATTTGAACCTGTGCATACTCTTTTAACATCTGCAGCATCCAGAAGTTCACAGATGTGCTCAAAAACTTTACACACTGCAGAAAGAAAGATCTGCTTCTGTTTTGTATCGCTGCTTCAGAGTGTCACGGAGTGTCTTCTAGTTCTTGCGCTGGAGGAGACAGCTAACAGTCAATTCCTCTTTACAGTTAACAGTCATTCCCATGACACTCAAGGTTATGTAGATTTCTATTGTACCACATTCAGTCATCTTTTTTCCACACTAAAGGATCCTAGTCCATTTAGCTGTTCCTCACATAGAAACCATACCACATCTTTGATCACCCTTTGTCGATTTTCTCTGGGCCCATTTTACTTGTAGTATATCTTACCTAAAAAGGAGAGCCAGAATTGTACTATTCAAGGTATAGACACAGGATAGTTTAATAAAGAATAACAAATTTTCCTTCATTGTCTTCTACGCTTTTCCTAATAATTGCCAAAATTCACTTTGTTTTTTAACCACTCCTAAAAACTGATCAGATGTTTTCAGCTAAGTATTGATTATAAACTCAGGATCTAATTTCTGACAGTGCAAGTCAGTTCATCATTGCATATGTAAAGTTGACTCTTTTCTCTCAAGTGCCTTTCTTTGCATTTATCAACACTACATTTCGGTTTCATTCATCATTTATCCCTAGTTATTCTGTAGTTTCTTATTATCCTGAATAGCCTGAATGCCTTGAATAACACAGGTAGGTGACTAACCACCTCCACTGCCTTTGTAATCTTACCCAGAACACATATGTTGAATAGAGTCAGTTCTGACGTAACCTGGATGAGACATTTCTAATTCTTTTCTTACCCGTTGTGAAAGAACAAAACATGAGAAACACTGTTCTCTGTAAAGAAGCTCTTCACATTTCTTACAACTGAAATGGGGTAGATTTGTTTTGTAAACTCTACGACATACTTGGAAAACTCTATTGACATTTTAACGTCCAGTCGATTCCTTTTACTATTAGATGGGTCTAGGTTTCTTTTAAGATATCCAAACTGTGCTGACTAAACTGCCCTTCCAGAACTATTACTTCCAGAACTATTATAGAGCAATTGTCCTAGCAAGGAAGTGACAGCAGTCTGGGAACAAAATTTCTTACCTCACTCATGCCCATATCAGGCCACTTTATGGCAAAAATTGAGCTTGTCAAGATGACAGGAACAGCACAATTAGAGGTAATTAGCCCAGCAGGAGAGTCATTGCCACAAAGGTGTCTGGGAAGTTGGCAATCTGAGAAAGGTCAAGATAGTCACTCAAAATGGATATATAATTTGCCTATTTAGATCACAAGCTCTTCTGGGCTCACAGAAAGTCAAGTACAATGACCTCTTTTTGGGCCTTGGAGTGCTAGAGTGAAAAAATGCAAACATATTTAATGATAAATATAACGATAAAGGTGACCCCCAGTGAGGAATCTGAGCTAGGTGAGGAGGATATTTTCTTTCAGGGGCCATGAACTTAGTGTAGACATAATAGACTAAGTTTCAGGAGCTCACAATCACTTTAAAGGAACATTTGATTATGGATTACAAGGTTTGCCCTTGTTTAAAAACAGCAGCAGTCACAGTCTTCATCCCTCGAGCACAATGTGGTAAGTATATACTTGCATTTACTCCTAAACTGTTAGTTCATTAGGTTAATTGGACAGTAAAGGGCATTCCTTCCCTTATGAAACTTCTGTTTTATATTTCAAGTTTGGCAGCTCGACCTTGGGTGTTGAACTTTGCTTCTTTCCTGTCCCATGACGCTGTGTAGAACCAGTGTGAGCAAGTACAGTCTAACCCACTTGAAATAATCATCCTCAATTGTGGGAAGTGGGGCAGTTATTCACAGAGAGAAAGGCCTCATTAAAATGTACATTTGATGCTAACAAGTATCGCAGACAGCTCTATCAGCTCTATCAGGATTTCACTCGGCACTCCTCAAATTGGGCATCTTTCCATTTGGTAGTCAATGGGATTAGTTGTGTGAGAACGAGTTGGAAGCAGTGACCTGGCCCAAGTCCTCTGGCACCACTTAACTCACGTAAGTCCTTGTACTCAACGGATTCAGTGTGACTAATGGTTGCTGAAAGCTGCCGTCTCCTTCAAAACTCTACACCTGAAATGAAGACAAGCAGTTCTGTACCAGGCTAATACAGATAACCTCAGGGAGTAGTTATGCACTCACTTCAAACACTTGAAAGAGGAACAAAAAACTATGAAGTTGCTATTGAAGGATAATTAAGATGGTGTTTCAAGTACAGTGTAACCTTAAACTGGAGGAGTAAGAGAGTTAAAATGGAACCACTTACAAAGCAGTAAAATCTCCACTGCATGAGGCTCTCTGTGTGCACAAAATTACAGGATTAGAAACCATTCAGCCAGTCTAGTGCCTGTGTAGACAAAGGTTTGTAAAGGACTTTTTAAATACTTTTTTATTGAAAGAGGATCGAAATGAGAAAATGAAGGCTGAGAAAGGAGAATATGCATAAGTGGCCAGAAGGGTCATTTGGCTGGAGTAAACAGAAGTCCTCCTTCTGAAGCCTTTCTTGAACTTGTTCAAACTTAGATAAAAAGATTGAAGCTTCCTCTGTGGCTTTAGCATATGCTGATTTTTTTCTTAGACCAGAGAAGTCTTGGGTTCTGCTTACAAGAGATTTATATTTTCAATCTTTTTGCTGCCATCAGAAAACCAGGAAAAAAGTTTTCTGGTGAAAACTTCAAATCCAAAGCACCGCCCTGTGTACAGAAGCCTCTTGTGTTCCTGCTTTCATACCCTGAGCTCCATTGAGGAAAACCAGTCCTCAGTGAAGCTTCCAGGGCCATGTTTTAAATGTCTGTAAAGTGCTGGGGGAGGAATACATTTATATACACATATAAATCACAATAGATATTGACTTTGGGAGGGGGGTTGGGAAGATACTGTATTTTTTGAGTCCAAACCTGAAAATGCCAGGTTATGTTTGGTGAATGATTGTTTAAGAAACATAAAGCTCTTCCCATAGCTCTAATTCATTACATCCAACAGAGTTGTCTATTACTCTCCATTAACTCATAAGGAGGCCTTGAATGACTACCTCTGTTTTGAATAGCTCAATTTCGGACAAATGTAGTTAGGTTAGATTAATCCCACTGGAAATAACACATGGCATGTTATGAATATACAGCACATTTAAATTTAAACAAAAATCTAATTTTCCTCATTTTAAGATTTTGAGCATGAAAAATATAACAAAAATTATTTGTTTTTTTTTTTTTCTGCAACAAGAAACAAATGCACATACAAAACAGGAGAGGGTTTTTTTTTAATGTGTGAGTAAGAAAAGTAAAAAAAAGAACTGATTTGGGCCAATTACTAGATGGATGTGGAAAAACTGTTAATAACACTGTAGAGAAATCAGTAGTATTTCTTAGATATATCCATTTTCCTTTCTGAGTACTTCTCAGTCCATTCATCACCAAGGAAGACATGAAACTACATCCACTAGGGGATAAATAATTTAAAATGTACAGGCTTACACCCAAGTTTTGTCTGATGCGATCTCTGATCCGTTGGTGTAAGTTTTAAATAATTATTAGAATACTATAAAAATTCCAGATTATTTGAAAAATGCTAATTTCTTAAGCAACTAATCTATCAAAATAAGAAAAAGTATAACAATGGCTAGAATTGATAGAATTATGGTTAATTCCAATCAAGATGGAACTGCGAAGAAATCTTTGCCAAAATGGTGTGAATTGATGCCTTGGTGACAATATATGCAAAGTTATAAATAATATACATAAGAACAGATAGTGTGGGAACCTAATAGATCTTACAAGGTATTTTCAATGGGGAATCATCACCACATTTTGGAATACTGTGCTGTGTTCTGCATGCTGGCACTGAAAAACTAAGCTACTAAAGCCACTGCAGAATCCTAGAGGAAGATCTGGAAAAGGAGACTTTTTTTAATCTCATGAGCTACAGGAATGGCAGGTGACTTGATGTCAGTGTTTCAATATGATTAATAAAGAAAATGCTGGGTAGCATTAGCATAGGAAACCCAGAACACAGTGCCAACAATTAACCAGTGGAATGTATTACTACATCTTAATATCTCTGCATTCCGATATTCCAACTACCTTTTCAGATGGTATAATTTAAACAAATTCCACTTACTAGGCTCAGTACAGAAGTAAACTGGTGAAGTTTAATGACATATGGTATAAAGATGTCAGACCAAATGATCCAGTAGTCCCTGCTCGCTTCAGACACAATGAATCTGTGAATGAATTGTGTTTAATGACTGATTAAAGCCATATTCAGTGGGGAATCCAGACTTGAACAGCAGAGGAAACCCTGCAGGGATTCTCAGTGTGATACCCACGCTTCTCTGAGACTTGAAGAGTCAAACATTTCCACCCAGGCTACTCCTTTTCTTGTTTGTGAAAGGGTTCAGGCGGGCAGATACAGGAGAGAAAAAAAAGTGTAAATTAAACTCATCAGTGATATTGGATCTCAAGAACTCAGAGTCTTCCAGAGAGTTTCATAGATCACCACTCATTTATTTTGTTCTTCTCGATGTCCCCTGCACAGCTTGAGTTCTGGAAGTGCTGAGATTTTTGAAGTTAGCCTCAAAAGTGAGATTTTGGTGTTAGGGCCTGAGAAAAACCACAAAAGTCTGTCAGGCCAGAAAACCTGGAGGTTAGATAGGTTGACATGTTATTTGGACAGGAAACAGCTTGCTGTAGGGAGCTCCTGGTTGCTTTATATTTTCAGAGTTGTCATCAGAATCAAAACAGCTTGAAGCAGCACTTATGACTCATTTTCAGTGTGGAACAAAGCCATAAGTTAAGCACCACATGCTATGAGTGTAACACATAACAGGCTCCTTAGCTACACAGAAAAGTTTTGCCCAGTTTTCAAGCGTCAATCTAGTTTTCCTTGTGCCTAAGGTCCTGTGACTCAGAAACATTCATAATCAGGTTCATTTCTATCCTCCCTGCCCATTATAACCTGTCACTCTTCAGCTTCTTCACTTACTATTCCACTACTATGGATTTAATCTGCAGTTTTCTATGCACTAAATTTAAGGCCTAGCAGTTTTCATGTATTATTCACTTCCATTTGCTATACTTGTTAAACAGTATATGTTCATTGGAGTTAATAAATCACCATTCACTTTCCTTCTCGCGTTTCCCAGAACAGAGTTATTACTCAATCTATCTCTACCGACAGCAGCTTCATAGCTTCCACAGATTTCTCTGTATTCATGAAGCTATTTATCACTGTACCTGTCTTAAATATTAGCAAAGTAAGCTTGCTCGAAAGGCTTAAGCTATAATCTGTCGGAGGTGTATGTGGAGGCATACATATGTCTGACTCGAAACGGTGTGAAATGTCTACCTGTTGGTTGTGTGACATCCACCTCAGTTTGGGTAATCTGAGGTTATGAATATGGTTATCAAAGAAAGTAAGTTATCTTCCTTATGTGTCTCTTGCAGACAAAGAAGGGACCAAAGCTTGAAGACCTTATTAATTTTGCATATACGCTTTTGCTCTCATCCTCTCAGGAGCATATTACCGAAGTTGGCGACTGGGGTGTTTGCCCTTTCTGCGCCTCTGAAAGGAGATGCTCGACTCCTTCTCTTCCACTCCCTTAGCACGGTCTGAGGCTGCAGGTAGGTGACGGAAGGTCAGGGCTACCTACGCAGGCAGGTGCAGGCAGGCACCAGTGCATGCTGCCTGTGACTTTGGTCAGTGAAAAGTTACTATTTCCGTAATCAAAGCTGAGTCACCAGTACTGAAGTGAACAAATCCATCCCGACAGCATTTCCCTGTGTGATTCGCAGACCCACTTCTTTAGGTCTGAACTTCATTCCTATTTTCTCATGTCAATTATTTTTCTTTTGGCTTTATTAAAACATGTCCTGTCCTGTTGCAACCATTTAACTACATCACACAGACAATTTTTCAGGCATACTGTGACTTTTCTTAATTTACTAATTCAGCCAGCTTTGTGTCAGAAAAAAAATTATATCAATCTAGCATGAATACTTGCAGGATGCTGTTGGACATAACCCCATTCACAAATGTTTCCTCATTATATTAACCAAACAAGCTCTTTGAAAAAAAACAAAGAACTAATCAGAAAGTTTGAACTGCTTCTTCAGAACATGAAGGATTTTTTTTTTCAAAGATTATTACCTTAGACTTTTATAATTAGACATAATATTTCTTCAAAGTAGAACACTGGCTTTTGACAGATTTAAAGAATGACAAATTCAGTTGAGTGACAGTTCAAACAGTTGACCTTTCATTCCTAAAAATCTGTCCCATTAATGTGACAAAAAAACCTGAATAGAACCCTTTTAACCTATAGGAAGGAAATAATAGTTCTAATTCTCAGCTTGAAAAGAAATATAGCCAACTATATGGCCAGTGACACTAGTATGAAACTGTGTTTTTAAGCACAGGTTGTTGGAACAGTCAAACAAAATGTTTAGGTCCGGTTCATCAAAGTGCCTCATGTGCACCCCACGTTAGTGGCCTGAGAAACAGGGCATCATTCTCTCAGGAGGGATGGTTACCTTTGCCTAAGGAAGGAAAGCTACTGTGTCATCCTCTAGAGGACCTTTTCTCTGTTCAGGAGCTATGAAGTCAGGTAGTTTTGCTAAGGCAGTTTTTTTGGATAAGCCCTTAGAACCCCACTTTTACGTCTGTGAAGTGGGGGTAATACAAGATTGTCCTCCTTCAAAAATGGCATCATGGTAAACGTTGCCAGGCTGTGGGTTCTGTACAACTGTCTGAGATATTTGGGACCTAAGCCAGATATGCAGCTTCATTAGCTTCCAAAATAATAATAATAAAAGCAGAAGCACGTTTTGAATTAATCCGATACATAGCGCTCAAGGAATTCTATGCTGTCATGATACTGCACTGTCAGAGTTTAGAGCATCTGAATGTGTGCAGTCCATCAGTCACAGGGGAGATGTGGGAGGTATTAACATTAGCTGGCGATAAGAAAACACAGTATTTTTCTTCTATTACAAAATTCAGCAAGAGTTCAGAAATTTAGAAATGGAATTTTCCCACCTTAAAGTATCAATGTAAGCATTTTGCTTTTAAAAATGCAGCTTTTGGAAAATCCTGCATTAACGTGTTATTACTTTGTGCTGGAATGAATAAGAAAATTATATTCTTTCATTTTGTTATTACCTTTTCAAGTTCCAAAACTTGAAAAGGGGTAAAACTATGCGAAGTAGATATTCATTCACGCATTCACGTGTGCTAATGCATAGGTAGGTAACTACAGGGAAAGCAGGACTCATTACCTAATTTTAGCCATCTAAATTAAAGACATACATTTTAGGTCTCATGTAGCTAGTGGGAAAGGTGGGCACCTTCACAAAACAGTCCATCTAATCCTAAAGTAGATGTTCAGAGTAGTTGGGATGGTCACGTCATCTTTGCACGCCTAAAATAGGACAGATGAGTCCCATCTGAATAGGTGCCAGAAATAATGTCTGTCTATAGATTTGAACCCAAACATAAAGAACTGTATTAACTGTGGCACTCTAAAGCTGTCATCAACCAGAAATTGCTACTACTCAAAGATGCTGTTTCCTCTGTCTTTCTAAGGACTGATAATAACTGCTGACCAACGGTAGCAGCAAATTGTTTTTTCTTTTAACATTAGCTCTGTTAATCAAGAATAGTAGGACCAAGACCCCACCAATGACATGCTGAAATGTGTCCAATGCAAATCCTGTGTATTCACACTTAAGGGACCCACATACAGCTGTAAAAGCAAATTGCTGTATCTCAGTTACAACTGAAAAGAAAAAGTAGGTATTTATTTGCAATAGATTGACAAAGCCGTAAGAAAATGTGCTTTTTCACATTATTACTACAAAACTCCTCAGTTAAGCTTATGTATATGTATATGTATTCCATCTATTATAGATGGGCTGCAACTGTTCTTTGACCAGACTGGGTTATCTTCAACTTGCAATTGCAATCTTCTAAGTTAAAACTCAAGCACAGCCTAAACGAATTCTCTAGGGGATGGTGAATCTGCTGTGTCCAAGCACACTTAAGTTACGAACTATCTAAACCAGACATGTCGACAGAAAGCAAGCAGAAAGCAGAACAAAACAGAACATGCCATGTCTAAGGACTCTTCAGAACCACTCATTTAAGGCCTACCAGCACTGTTAGCATTTGCAATGAAGTTTCCTGCTACGTTCTGGTAGATTTCTAACTGAATGGTGACAGAATTTGACATCTGTGCCTATTTATTATCTACAGTTCCTTTGTTTTCAACTTCAGCCCCTGTAGCAAGGTGACATTTTGGAACCGGTGTTTCCTTTAACTCAAATCAAGTAGTGCCTTATTTCTGAAGTAGTCATATCTATTTTAATGGAGGTATTTAATGGCATAGCACCCTCCTCGGTAAAAATGACAGTTTCAGAATAAGACCCTCATTCTGCACTATATCACTTAGAAACAGAAGACAAGAATAGGCCATAAAAGCAGGATTCATGGGAAGCTTTATCTAGTTTATCACCAAGGAAGGTGGCAGGAGTGAGCCATCATACATTTCTAAAGAATACATTAGACCAGGAATAAAATAGTGGTTATTGGTAAAAAAACAGGTAAGCCTTTCAGCCTTGCTCAATATTAAACCATAAATATTAATACTTAATAAAATGTTGTTTAGGAACAACATTTCTTCCTTTCAAAGGAAGAAAAAAAGGAGAACTGGTTGGGGTTTTTTTACCAGTCCTTATTGAGTGTAATACAAGCAAAAAATAAAGCATTTGATCAGATCTTAGTAGACTGAATTGTAATGTTTTAATTTTGGAAAAAAGAAATCATGCTTCAATATTAGGGAAAAAAACCTCCAAACCAACAGAACACACAAAGTTTGTGGCTAAATTTTTGAAACCTGCATTACAAATATAGATCATGGATGGATATTCTACTATCATAAACCTTGCTTAAAGATGGTTCTGTGGTTGGGGTTTTCATAATCTGTTTTTCACTTCCTACGTGGATTCTCTAGTGTCTAATGAGAACTCATATTGCTATCTTCCCCTCATTAGTCGGTGCTCTTTCCTCAGTCTCTGATTTTCATAAGATATGTCAGACCTTCATAAACTTGAGACCACTGTCCCATTTGTAAAATTTGGCCAGACAATTAAAAAGCAACTGGGCTGGGGGAGAGGGAGACAGAAATATACAGAAATTCACACACATGCTGAGCATGTCTCTCCTTTTCTTAAGAGTCTAAGTGAGTTATGTGCTTGAGAGGAAGCATGTTTGCTCATGCTGAACAGCGATTAGCTCCCTAATTTACCTGGCAATCCTAGAAGCCCGAATTTCTTACTCAGAAACCAGACAGAAGTAGGATGCTACCAAATGGAGATTCAAAGTATTTACATCAATCATCCAGAATAAGCAATGAAAATGCTATGCTTCTTCATACATGACTTCCACTGTCACTGCAAACCTCGTTCACTGTATATCTTGCAACTTCTTCATCAAATAAAGCATGGATCTTAAACTACAGCCTGTTCAGTACACAACCATAATTAATTTCTTGATTAACATCCATCATTTAGAGTGTTTCAAGGAGAGGTACTTTCAAAAAAAGTATCTGATGAAGTAGGTAGCACAAGGTCACCATTATGAAAGAGATCCATCTTGAATTGTCTGGAGGTTGAAGTGGGCATTTATTCATAGGTTAATCTAGAAACATTAAAGCTAGCATTTCTTCATTTCCCACTGTATTTTTCACTATAAGTAAAAATAAGTATAATAGATAAGACCTCTATTGTACATGAACTTTAAGATTTTAAACCCAGCATCTCTACTAAGTTACCTTTAAAGATGAAGCAGACTGAAGAAAAGGTATCAGGCAGAGATGGGAATCTTTTGCTAGTGTAGGATAGCCCAATTTCATTTAGCACATCAAATCAATGTAAGCTTGTATCAGCAGATTTGTAAATTTAATTTTTTCTTTTCCTGACCGAATGTGATTTTAATCTTTTGTTAGTCCATATTTTATCAGATTAAACAAAAGAAGTAATAGCTCTTCCAAGAAATCAAAAAATAATTATTCAAAATGCCCAGTGAAAACTAATAGTTAAAAATCAGGTACTGATTATCTAAAGAAAAACTCACTATACAAGGGTACCTGTATGCTGCATACAAATTGTGCATGCACCCTTAGAGTTGTGAAAAAATCTTGACAGACAATTGCTCATTAAAATCTGATAATTGTAATCAGAGTTCTTTGACTCCCTCTAATTGGTAACAACAGAAC
The DNA here is from genome assembly GCF_000690835.1 of Fulmarus glacialis. NCBI lineage: Eukaryota > Metazoa > Chordata > Aves > Procellariiformes > Procellariidae > Fulmarus > Fulmarus glacialis. The sequence continues at coordinate 23,512 of NW_009188816.1, forward strand.
TAAAGTAGTCTGTGCTTTTGGCATTCTGTCTGTCTAACGCATCTCATAAGAATTAGAAAGCAATATATAGAAGAAAAAATGCTTTATTAGTTATAGGATTTAAAAGACATCAATTAACTTCTTTAAACCCCCCCTTTTTTCCTTTAAAAGATGAGGCAATTTGTTTCCTTGATGTGTGAGCCATCATCAAATCTAAATTCACAGCAAGAACACTTCTGAGATAGCCCAAACTTATCATGAGGTTAATGAACCATTGCACTAGTCCGATCAAACCCATTTGTCAATGAATAAAATTGCTCATCTGCTATCTTGCAACATAATTTGGAATAAAACTGCCAAAATAAGAACTTATTTATGTTTCTCTTTAGCAAAGATTGCTTCTTCAGATTGTAAAGTGTGTGTATAATAGGTCAGTAATGTAAGGAGAGTTTATTATTTTGCAGCAAATGTCACATATTCAATTTGAAGCATTTTCTGATTTTTGGAACATAGATGTTATGTAAGAACAGAGTTGGACCTACAATGTTTCAAGTAATTTCTACTGTGAGACCTATCAAGACAATTTAATACAGGGTTGTGTACGGGTTATGCTACCCAGAATCTTTCAGGGAAAATCAGGGCTAAAAATTTAAGCACAGCAGGTTGCTATTACCATGCTATCATGCTACTCTGTTATTGTTACCTTTATTTATTTAATTAGTTATTATACACAATAACCACAAATTAAGCTGGATGCGGGATACCAAAACCTGAAGGTTCTAGATTTTGACCAGTCAACGTGGGAAAGTTGCTGATAAAGAACCATTGCATTAGTCACAAGGTCTTTTCTGCTGTCAACCAGAAGACAGAGGAGCAATGAAGGTGAAGTGGGTGACATTTTCTGTTATGCAGAAAGCAATAGTACAGAGGTCTACCCATTGACGCTGAGCGTACAGATGTGAGCAAGCAGTCTGGGAAACAAGTGATTCAGAAACTGAGTAATGACCATTTCATCCACAGGAATCGCTGCCCCCTTCAGTCACAGGTGAATGAGTCTTGGAAGTTTGGACAGAGGACAGAAACAAACCAAGTAAGTTTTCTCAGACCTCTGGGCCAGAAAGGGTGAAAAAGGCAAAAATGAAGTGTAAGACACTTGCTGTGGGATACACTTTCAGATTAACTCACCTGAAGTTGGAGAAAAATTTAGGAAATGCTGCAAAACTCTTCCTGTCTCCTACAACATTTTTTTGTAAACAGAACAACATTCAAAGGGCTGCTTAATTCTCCCCAAGTCACCAGAGCTACAACACAAGAGCCCTATTAGATGCTGATGGTGTAGGGTGGCCCATCCTGTGAGTAGGACAGTCAGCGTGCCTATGGAAAATCCAGTTTTAAGTTCATATTTGTTCATATGATATGAAAAGCTTTCAGTCACACCTGGATATTTTATGTTATTTTGTCTGTCTCTGGAAGGACTAGTGCTGTGAAGCAGAAACAGAAAATCTTTAAGGGATGATAAATTTCCCATACTGTTCCAATGAAGATCATTAAGTGCAGGACAGTTTTTCCACTTAGTGTCCACATACAGCTTTTGATTTCCATGGCTCACCACCAAATGCTCAGTCATGGGTGTAACTTGTAGCAGAATATGGGACATAGAAACTCCCCCCAAAAATGTTACCCGGCCTTTAGACTTACAGCACACTCTTGTACTCATTCTTCTTGCTTAAATTTCTTGCTTTTGAAATTTCACTTTGCAGTTCTCATGATTATCAGCTACATTTTCCAATGAGAGCCAAGTTAAAACCATTGAGTATATGTGCTCCTAAAACCTACAACAACCTCATGGTTTCTTGTGACAGGCAAGAAGATAAAAATTGAATACTGTGTTTCTGACACCATGTTTCTTTGTTTTTCTTCCCCAACAATTGCCCATTCCTTCACAAATAACACCCAGGCATTTGTTTTTTCTCTTATTTGTTCTCTCTAAATATTTCTCTTCCTTACATGGGTTACTTGAAGCATAATTGTCCAGGGAAGAGTTTACGTGGGAAAATGTTGTGCCAGGTAAGCAAGAAAATGAAGGCAGAAAGGGAGCGAACGCAGAAAAGCTGGTATTGGCCTGGTTCAAGGAATGGAATAGGTCTTCTTGAAAGGTTTCTTCTGAAGAAGGTCTCTGTCTTTGCCCGCTATCATAAGATGGTGCCTGGGATGGTCATGCCCTGATGCAGTTGTATTGTGTATACCAGTGATACCCAGTACCTTTACTATTGTGCTGGATGTTTTGACCTGGAAATTCTCCATCAGACATCAGAAAAGAACTAACTGAAATGAGAGTGAAATGCAACCCTGTGTGAAGGACCCATGTTCCATTTTTAAACATCTGCATCAGATAATAAATCCAAGATTCCTAAAATAAAAGTTCTCATTTTGGGACACTATTTTGATTTGTTTGTTTGCTCTGGGCTCAAAATCAGAATAAGTTACAAAAGTAGAATATATCACCTAAAACTTTTTCAAACGTGTTGTTGACTGTATACTTTCCAGAGGAGAATAAAAAAAGGACAAAATTAAAAATATAAATGCAGTAAAAATGTAAAGAGCTTGAGAAAAAGTGCTCAGCATAGACAAAGAAATTCAGAAGTCATAAAATTGAAAGGGCTAATGTGATTATCGACTCTGCTTATAACAGAGGTGCCTGCAGTTTTAAGAATCTGTTCTTGATTGAAATGTAGCATAACTTGTGGATAAATATATCTAGTGTTGCTGATCATGGAGAATCTCTAGCAATTAACATTAAATTATTGTAAGAATTAATCACCTTTACTATTAAAAAACACTTCTCATTTTCATCTTGACACTTCAAATTTCCACCAGTGGACCCTGTAGTATCTGATGTTATGAAGAGGCTGTTAAAAAAGCATTACTCATGCTCGCTTGTCCTTATAGATTGGGATCAAGTCATCCTTTGAAAATCTTGTTTATAACATAAAGACATTGATCAGCTGGAATCTTTCATACTAAGGCTTGCAGAGAAAAATGGATAGGGCAAACAAGGAAGTATTCTCCACTCTCAGGAACAGAGCTGTGCTTGAAATAGTCAAGGATAGGATTTTTCAAAGCGGTCTTCAGGAGTTACCTAGCCAACTCAGCTGTAGATGGGCGACTCACTTTTGGACCTCTTTGAAAATCCCAGAGTTAATTATCAGTGTTTGTACAACTCTTTGAACCTTCAAGATGTTCTAAAAAAAAGGTAAGTGCGATGATAGTTTGTATTAAACACAGCTTGTAAATTATATAAATCACACTTTAAATCCCTGAATAGATTGACCGTGTTCTGGGATTTTTCCCTCTAGGACATGTATAATCAGATTCAGTTACAACTCTATACTGCATAACATAAGCTTATTAAGCAGATCATTGGAAACTACAAAGCAAGAGACTCTAAAACTGACCCTGAGGTAAGCATCTAAGAGTTTCACCTTACCTTCAGCGTCATGTTTAAAACACACACCGTATCTGATGTCTTTAAGCGCTTCTGGTAAAACTAAATGATTGTACTTAAAAGTAACTTAGGTACTAATAATTCATGATCTACCTAATAAAAGATTGAGGAGGAAAGGACTGTTCCACATTGCTCCTCTTCCTGAAGTTGAAAATACCACAGGTAGCTGTTAGCTGGCGACCGGCAGCTCTCTCAAGGTCTACAAGCTTCCAAACTGAAAGAGTCTAACAAGTAATGTATAGAGCTAAAACTCATGTGATTGGACAAAAGAGAAAGGTATTTGCATAAATAGATTGTTTCAAGTTATCATTATCCTATAGCTTAGTTTTAAATAAGTATTAGTTACTCTACAATGTCACACAAGTGAGTAATTTTCCAGTCCTTCTCTGACACCCTGGTTGCTGGAAGGGGCATTCATTTGGTAATGTTTCGGAAATGTTCTAGGTCCGCAAGATGCCCAAACAGCATTAGCTTTTTGGCTGCAACAGATGTGTTGAAGTCCTGAAAGGAAGTTAACGTTAGTCATTTGTGTGGAGTGCAACACAAATGATTACAGATGAACCAGAGTACAGATAAGGAAATATATCTTTATAATCAATGCTTCAATAACACTAAAAGGCTTTAAAGGTTCCCATTATGCTAGATAAATACTAGCTATAGTAGGAAAACCACCATGTCCCCAAAGCTTAGGATTCAAGCAGATCATGTAGCCAAAGTGTGAAGGATAGAGGTACAGAAAGGAGGTTACAAAGGAGGTAACGGGCAGAAGCAATCTCTCCTCATGTCCCATCCTAGGCCCCGATCACTATTACTCCTCTGGCATGGTCTTTACTTTGAAGTAAAATATTAACCAAAATTTACATTGAAAAAGCAAAGGTGAAAAGGAGCAAATAAATTTTCTCTTCAAAGGCGTTTTCTTTGATAACAAACTTACTAGATTTAAAGGTTTTTTCTGTTGTCTTTATAAGCCAGACCAAGCTGGTTGAGAAAACAGGCCTATTTGGGACATAAAGCAATAACAGGCCTTTTATTATCACTTAATTTAAAAGTTTCTTAATCTGATGTTTAATAAATAATGTCTGTTTCCTATGCAAAAACAACATTTAGTTAATATCTTTTAGCATCATTTAAGGTATTTTATTTCTGAAACTTATAAAGCTCTTGTGCTGGATTCCAACCTGAGGGCTTTCTAACACAGCAATCACTCTTTATTTTACGTATGCTTCCCTAGATATTCTCATGATACAATTTCCATACTGCCTGCAGATATATTCTAGAAACTACACTGCAGATTTTTATGTCTAGGAGCTACAAGGCTTATGGCGCTTTCTTGCATATGTATGTACGCTGTGCACGTAGTGAAAGAGCCATTTGGGCTTCTGTGACTTGTCATTTATAGCAGGACTGGCTTACAGGTATAAAAGACTCAGTATTACAAAGGCTTGCACTAGGATGCTACTTAGCGCAAGTACCTGCAATTTAGTACCTAGTACTAAATAGAGGGAAGACTAGTGGCTCAGTCAGGCCTTTCTCCACAGAGAGATTACTGCTAAGAATGTTTTAAGATGACATGGTAAAGTATTTCCTAGACGATTATTATTTTTGTTGACTGCATAATAATAGTTCTTTGTGGCGCAGCTTGTGCATGTTCAAATTTCCCATGCGTTGCACTTGTGTGGTATGAGACAGCCTCTGTGCTGCCTTTCCAGTGAATCCTGCAAACTGTCTAGCACAAATGTACTACCTGCATTATTTCTATCTTTCTGTCTTTTAATTACTTAAATGATGACAATTATAAAAATTATGACAATTAGTGAAAGGATGATACTCATCTAATCATTTTTTGGTCCTAAAATTGGATGATATTGTAATGACAGGTAGAGTTTGTCCTTCGTGTTACAGAAATTTGGAGAAAAGCTTGACTTGGTTTTTCTTGAAGAATAAATATCCATGTCCTTGTCATTAATGGACTGAAGTCATTCTCAGGGGAACTGTGCCCAAATCACCAATTCATACCCATATCTTTCTCATTTAAGTTTGTTAGTCCAGCTTTCACTGAGACACACCCATTTAAGTGTAAATGGAATAGTCCAGCACAATTTGCGTAATTAGAAAAATACTTTTCAATCAGCTTAAGTTAATCCAAGGGAAAAAAAAGTACACTTACACTAGAATAAGTCTAATTTGTTTATATTTATAAATAAGCTACAATTCCTCTCTTAACCTTCAGTTACACCCACCTTTAATAGGAAATTGTTGGGGGTTTGTTGCAGAAACATCTACACAGTGGCGAATCACTTATAGGCTCTAACTCCATTCCACTCAGCAATAAACACGATGGGGAGAAATCCTAGCTCCATAGAAGTCAAGGAAGAGAATGTGGGAATTTCAGCACCCTGCAGTTCAGAATCATTTTGCTAACTTCACTGTAGTAATATTTCACACAGTAATGTTTACAAATAAAGGTAAGTTTTTTGAGTGATGCTGGTAAATGAGGCAACTAAAATGTTTTAAATCACTCTACTAAAAATTTGTGGTATTGAAAAGAAATGTTTGCTTTAAAAATACATTATCTGATCCTTGTTAGCAGGGGAGGTAAGGATAGAGAATAAAGTTACAGAGACAGAAGAAAATATTCACAGTGATAACAGGAAATTACAATGTATTTCTAAGCATAGGTACCTTTGACTAGGTTGGTGGTTTAATGGTGTACAACGCAGTGGTGTTAATTTTTTTCTTTTTTTCCTCCAAATGACATTTACAATCCATATAGAGAAACAAAACAGTACTTGAATGCTAACTGAAAAAGTTTGGTTATGCATTTCTGGGTCAACTTCGTCACTACCTGCTTGGATTGCTTGTCTTGGTTAAGTCGAGCTTGTGAAAGAAATGGAACAAAAATGTTCATAACAAGCAAATGTCTGAGTTATTTCCCCATTTTCACTTTGTAAATGTTTTATGGTCAGATCTTTCTGTTTTCAAAATCTTAGATATTTTAAGTATCTTCGACAGTTCTTGATAACAGAATTCAGCATATAAAGAGCCCTCTCTTTCCCCCATAGAAGAGGATATAAATTTTAATTTCTTGCATCCTCTCTGGAAGGTATTTTTCCAAGAGGCTGAGTTCTCATGTTGTTCTACAAGGGCAAATTACACTTTACTCTCTGGTATGTTGCACTCGCCAAGACCGCTTTGCTTGCTATTGATCTTTTCTTTAAAACTATCAGCACCAAGTGGCTTTTACATATATGACTGCTTGTAACAACTGTGAGCAAATATTTCTTCAACTTGAAGAGAATATAAATCTAACCAGATTGTTAATCTCAACTATAGTGCTGTGCTATTGTAATACTGTAATAGATGTTCAGTTTGATGATTTATAGAGGGTTAAAAAATGTAGAAGCTGCATATGGAGTTTCTTGGGGGAAAAAGTGGCTTTTTGATCAAACATTAAAAATAGAGTAATATCCTTGGCATAGGTATAGGAGTGGTTATTTGGCACTGTTGGACAAAAATGGTCAATCAACAACAATTTATAAGTAGGAAAAGGATCTATGGAAGTCATGGATAGGGATTTCTTTTCCTATTTTTCTCACCCTGGTTCCTGTTGTGTTGGAGTAGCAACAATCAGCCTGAGTAGAGCCTGTCTAGTTTTCTGTTTCAGTTACAGGACCAGAGATGTTAATTTATTACCTTGGAAGTCAGTTCTCAACCATTTCCAGATTTCTGCTGGAGGGACTGGCAGGCAATATTGGGCACTGGTGGAGGAAGACAGTGGTGGTGAGAGCAATGAAATCATGTCATTTGTGATCTGTCTCATGAATTGAATAGATAGAAAAGGCTCAGGCAGCCAGGCATCTTCCTGCTATGCCATGCATTTTCTTCATGCTTGACAGGCGTTCCCAGTAGTCAGGTAGCCACCAGAAAATCAGGTCAGCAGATAGTAATGATTATTGTCCATTCATCATGAATTTGACCCATTTAAGAACACAATTACAGAAGCTGTGATACAATCAACCCCTGGAGTCATCTAGTCCCTCTTACAATTCTGATGCGCTCTGAAAAAGAAAATACAATATGAACTAAAGGAGCAAATCGTGAAATGTATGATGGACAGCAGGCTAAGGGAATAAATTTCTTTTACAATGGCATGAGAAGTACTGCATGGTACAATAATGACGCAAGTACTGTGTAATAACACAGATGCAGACAGCATCATTTTGAGTTATGACTGTACTTTATTTTGAAATGAGGATAACACTGTCCAGTCATGGCTAATCTGGATTTAAACCAGCCATCCGCAGAAGACAGCTTCTACCGTAAGCATGTATTAATTCCCTTAGCCATCTAATGTTACTCTAGAAGATTTATCTAAAAAGAAAACAACCTCTCTTAAGGCAACTTTGTGTGTTTTAAGTAAAATGGAGATATTACTAAACCATGTTCTTTTTTAATAATACAAAGCACTTTTCATTCAAGCCAGAGTTTTGACAGAAAGACAAAGTATTCTGAAATGAGAGTGGTTCATTTGTGAACATCTAATGGATATTTGGTATAGATAGAATCTAATTTGTAGTGGTCTTTAGGTTTTATAAAGTTTCCCTGATTATTTCTTATGAAACTAACATCACTGATAGGGAGATTTCACACCGAGATGTAAAAAAAAAGAGTCACTGATTAAGGGCATACTGCAAACAATACTTTTGCCTTATAGCTATTTTATTGCTCACCTGTGGTTATGGAGATTTTTCTGCTTTTCTTCTGAAGTATTTTGCAAAAGGCCTCACTATATTGCTTGTTGAGTTAATGGACTTGCTTACTCATCGTGGTTTGGAGAACAACAAAAGAAATTGCATGTGTCCCAATTTATACTCTAAATGGAACAAATGTCTTCTGTAAGTATAAAAGGATGATTTCTTTTAAAGAATAAAGCCCTTTGAAACCAATTAATACTTGACCTATATAGTAATGCACATATCTCCATGTTTCCTCCCTCTTTTCATGGAAATGATTTTTCAGTAGCAGAAAAAGAGTTAATAAGTATGTGTGATCATCCACTTCTACCACAAAGATTTTGAGGTTAAATATGCAAACCTTTTTTGCACCATTTCCATAAAATTAAACCCATTTTATCTTTATCACCTGCTACAATAGTAGCTGAAGAAAATAGGCTACAACAAATCTTTACTTGGTATCTTTGTGCAATGTACAATAGCCAGTGAGAACTTGAAAACACACAAACAGAAGCTTTCATTCTAAAGATCCAAATTCCCAAAACATTTGTGTAGCTGGAAGCGTTTTCAGTCTGTGATTCTTCAACACACAGACAGGGGAGTTATATGGAGGCTCGAGGGGAGCAGCATTGCAATTGCACAACATTTCGTTTGTTGCAACATCCTTATATCATTACCATCCTTGCTTATAACTCCTGATGTGTATCATTACTATTCCCGCTTACAACTCCTGATGCAAGAAAAGAAACTTAGAAATACGAATTATGGATTTAATAAAACATAGTATGTATACTGGGACAGAAGCAGTGTGTTAAAGGGATAGCAACTGTGCTAGCTAGTTTAATGGCTGCACAATCAAGGAAAGCAAAGCAAGAGGGGCCTAACACTTTATGTACAGGTACCATGGAGGAACAGTAAATGGTAAGATTTTGGCGAACAGGTGTGCTCTGTATAGCTGCTTAGAATAAGGTTACTCTCTCAACCTATCCCAAAATGTGAGGTTTTGTGTTGATCTCACCTTGTAATCAACTGAAACTCCTGAGCTGATCTTAACAGAATGCTCTCACACTACATGAATTCTAACATGAATCCCTTCCTGAAGTTCATTTTTATTAGAAACATAGCTGTGTGCAAAAACGTTGAAACCAGGCTGAAACACTCACATAAGAAGGTAAGTAGGTTGACCAGGACAAATATCTATACTGTAACACTGAGACTAAAAATCCCAATCAAAAGTCACAAAAATTAAAGACCGAACCAGAGTTAATGTCACTCCTCAAAATACTACAGAGAAGGAGAAAGGCTACAGAATAATAGTGGCATATTCCTGCGTTGGTCAGGAATATCTTTAGACTGGAACCTGAAAGGAAGATGCTGACCATCAGAATCATGAAGTTCTGTGACATCTGTCCAATATGAAAAGAGGAGGACAACATTTTAATTACTTTCAAAATAGAGGTTATTACATAATATACTTGGCAGAACTGGCAGGTAGCTGGGATCAGTGATCTAGTCCTACATCCCAGTGAAAAAAACTAAAAGTGCTTCTGTTTTCCACCTACACTCCTTTGATCCAAAATTTATCTCTCTCTGCCTGTTTTACCCTGACTGGGTCTGACTGAATGCTTTTGGTAATAAATCTCATTAACAATTTCACAGTATCTTTGTGTTGCTTTCAAGCACCTGTTAAATGAGTGACTCAAAAATAAACCTGTTACACAGTCCAGAGATGTACAGATGAATGTAATTAAGAAGACACCTCCATTCATAAGCAAAAGGAAATTTATGTGTTGGCACTGTAGACAGAACAACTGAACCATTATTTTCAGCATTATATGTAAAGATATGAAAACTGATATGACCCTTGTACAGGGTAATCCCGAAGAATTTAAATGGGAGTGCACAAATCCATACTCTTTGTTCTGCCCATTTGCAGAGAGGTGACTACCCACAGTATAAACCAGTGCTTTCTTCTTAGCTTTCTTCTTGTCTTGCTGATAACATTCTTTGTTCAGTAAATGGAGCCATATTTAACAATTAGACTGCACACTTCCCTCTATTTCAAAGTGTTGCAGCACTGCCAGCTTTGTATTTGCATGATATAGCCTTCAAATACAATTTTTGGATCACTGCACCCTGAGCTTATTTTCACTTTGAACCATTGTCTCCTCATTTACCCTTCCTAATATTATCTGTAAATTATTCTTTTGACATTTTGTGTTATATGAAACCATTACTCACTGTCAATGATCTCTACTGTACTCAAATGCTTTGTCAGACATTTGCTGCTCTGTCTCTATATAAGTCTCTTCTACATTGGATTATTATTAAAATTAAGTAATAGTATTTTCCATTTATATATCAACTTATATGATGCTTATATATGGCTACATCTTTATCAACTGCAGAGGTAAAATGCAATAATTATTATACAGACTATAGCAATGCTGTTTAATAGTTCAGGGCAGCTGTTTTCAACCTGCAGACTCTGTGTTGCTTCTGAGACACTCACAAAAGTTAACTAAGAAAAACTAGTGCATTTTCTAAGCTAATATTCCCTATACAGAAGTGTACATCAATACTGGTGTTTTGTCAGAGCTCCATAAAAAATTCCAGCACTACTGGTTTAATACAAAAAGTAAAAAGAAAAGACTCATCAAGCAGTAACTGAAGGAAGATGCTTGTGTAGGCCCATAGAAATGGAATAAAATTTCAGTGAATACTAAACCTGCTCTGCGAGCAAGCAGTAAGGCATCTCTGAAGTCTGAACTGTTCTAAAAATTGCATTTATATTTCTTCCAGAAGACTGTGCCACCAGTAGAACTATGTTTCGTAATACCCTTCTTTGCCAGCTGTAATTCCTGTATGCCAAGACAAAGTCATTTTGGGTTATCTCCCTAGAATTTCTTCCAAAAGTAAGGATTAGCTGCAAGTTTTTTTAAAAGATAACAGACAGAAGTTTTATGTTCTCGTCCTCTGCAATAGCTGGGTTATAAGTATAGTTTATTCCATATAAACGATTGAAACATAGGTGTAAATCATCAACTAATATAAGGTTAATACTCCAAGCTCCTACCTCTGATTAATATTTTAAACTAATACAATAACTCATGCTACACACTCGCCACTCTCCCATTCTAAGAGAGTTCATGGGAAAGTAGGAGAGTGATAGGATAGACACGGAAATTGTTCATCCAGGGGAGTCCAGATCTTTACCCACACAACTGGTGTTACGTGTGTTAGGCTCACCACTCCAGAGGTGAGAGAGAGCAAGAGATGGAGTTTATTTGATTTGGGAAACGTGACCTACTTTAGCCAGCTTCTCATTTTCCTTTCTGTTTGCAAAATTAGGAAGACATGAAAATACGTCTTTCCGGTAACAACTGACAATGAAACTGTATAGTATCTACATACAAACTAGTAGTATTCTTGCAACTGCTTTCCTGGCCTTCTTTAAAATCGCTCAGCAGAAATAGCTGCTGCTGCATACATCAAATATAAAGCATTTTAATAAAAACCACGAAGTCCTACAAGTTCAGCTAAGATATTTCAATGCATGTTTCCTTAAAAATGTGTGGGGCTTTAAAATCTCAGAGGGAAATATCAGCATCATGTGTTGTAGCCATTGCTATGGTAACTATACTTTTTGCTTTTATTCAATAACAGTGTGAATTAGCTCTTAAGCCTGTGCAGCAACATGACCTGCTGAAGACTAAATTACTAGGGTTCTACATACTTATGTACACTTTCTTTTTTGTTACATTTTGCCCCTCAAGAATAAATGGATTTTAACATAAAAGCAAAGATTTTGACCAGCTGAGTCCTTTCCACTTCTTGCTATGCCTCTCACTTTGCGGTTCATAAATATGTGAGGTAGGCAGTTATGCAAAAGTAGAGGGGTCTTCATCAATCCAAAATTTTCATCATT
>NW_009188816.1:35687-40112 GCF_000690835.1 Fulmarus glacialis
GAAAGTCTGATTTTCCAGCACAGGAAAATTCACTTGCATTCAAACATATTTTTCTCAAAGATTAAAAAAAATCCAGACTGAAGCACTGCAAGATGCATAAAGACATTTTTTAAAATGTTGACTAACAAACTAAATATTCTTATTAATATATTCTTTGTCTCACAGTAGCACATATAATCTCCATTTGAGATTGGCTTCATTGAACACTGTGCACACACACAGAAGAAGTAAAGCTTGTAGGAAAAACCTGAATTGCATAACTTCAAAACTTGTATTTTATTTGCTTCTCTTTCAGAAGCTAGAGGAAGGAAGGAAAACGGCAGTGGCAGCAACTGAGATACAGGTATTTACATGTACTGGAGGGAATGAACAGCTCAAGTAAAAGACCACAGCATTGCACAACAGCGTGGACTTGGACGCTCCTGTTTGAGTCCTTTCTCCAGAACTCTTTATCACCTTGTAAAAGGATGTCTTTGTGGGATATGTGAGATATGCTAAAGCAAAGAGGCCTGGTACCACAACTCACAATAGAGAGAGGAAATGTGGTGAAATGAGTTTGGGAATACTACAGAAATACATCTGCACTGCCATGAACAGATGCACTCTGGTATTTGCCACCTTCTAGTAACTCATTTACAATCCAATTATCAGTGCTCATAATGGGAATTGTTGCATTCGTAAGGTCTCGAGGATGAGTATTGCGTGGAAACAACAAGTGGAAATGTGATGGCAACAGCCAAACAGCTTATACAAGTGAGTTTGTTATTTGGCATGCAAAAGAAACCTTGCACCTTGCTTAGGTATTAGCAGAGTAACAAGAGCCTTGCATGTGTGTGTGTATAGATGTGCAAATATTATTCCTTTGGACAGCTTCAGTGTTTGGTTTCTGTCTTACATCCCTGCAGAAACCATTGTTATTTTTCCAGGACAGAACTGGAATTTTTTTGTTGTTTGACTGCCTTCTACAAAATGTTGGAACCACAGCAATCCCCATAGGCGCTCTCTCTCACCAGCACAGACGTTTTTTATGGCAACCTGTTCTTCCCTGCTTAGAAATCTCATTTTCCAAGAAATTAAAATCTGCCCCCAAAATCTTTATATGCTCTAACCACCAGAAGTGGGAATCAAGTGACATAACTTTATCTGTTTACAGTATGGACTTCTCCATATGAACTGTGACTTACATCATAGTCAATGGAGAGAGAACAAGCACTTTCAAGACACAATTTATCTGACTTATTTCAGGCGCTGATTTCAAGATTATATAATTTGCACATTAGAGCCTTTCCATTAGAGTCTCCATAAGGAGAGGATGACTGGATGTTTACTTTATATGGCACTACAGTAGTTTAGATAAATGCCACCCATGTGTAGCAGGATTCTGAAAAGAGGATGGATGAGTCCCAGAGTAATGTATCTTCAGTCAAGAGTCCAAGGAAGTGACAGACTGGGGCCCAGGAACACAAAAATGAAATGCAGTCTTGCCTTTATCACTTACTGAATTTACAGTATTTGTCTAACTCGTTCTGAGTTTTCCACACTGAGTCATCAATTAATGATAATATTCACCAAAAACATGTTGACATTTTCTAACTGCACAACCTCTTGAGAATGTTCCTTTGAATTTAAACTGTAAGAATAACACTATATTACAATACAGTAACTTTTTTTTTGGGGGGGGGGAGGTGTTTTGTTTTTGTTTTTATTTTCTGGGAAAGTTTATCTTGAGGAAAATATTCCACTGAGTGGTAGAAAATGTAATCCTCAGTCATGAATTCTCAGGAATGATTGAAGGAAACTCCTTATAAACCTTAAGAACCTAAAATTCTCTCATATTCAATGTAGAAGGATGAGTAGTTTGAGTTTTACCAGCAGGGCTTTCCAGGGCTTCCAAGAACTTTGTTTCCATTTCTCTAGCACTTTTTTGAGAGGACAAATGAGTACAGATGGGTAATCAAATCTCTGTCTGGGGGAGGAATTGAGCAAGCAGCAGCTTCTGATGCTGACATGGTTAGTGAGACACTTCAGAGTCCCAAATGCCTGTGATATGTAGTCTCATCCCAGAGCTGACAAAAAAAGCCCACTCAGAAACCATTTTCATTTCCTGCCTGCAAACCATTCCTAGAGCTTTACCTTCTCTCACACTTCTGAAACGTGTGACATACATCTCTTGAGCTGATCCAGTCAAACCAGGACTACAGCCAATTTTTCCATATAAACTATGTTCATAACACAAATTCTTGATTTATTGAACTATTTATGAGAATACCATCAAGACCTTAGTTGATCAGAAGGTTTCCAGCATCCAAATCCTCAATATTTTGGAGCCTGGATCCCACAGACATCAGTGTTATAGGCGTCTAGCAGATGTCTAAATACTTCCGAGGATCTTGCTCCAATTGGCTTCAATTGACTTTGGATCTAATCACATATGTTTAATATTAAACCTTGGGACTTCCTTCATAAAAAATACAGTATCAAAATATCACAGATGGTGCTGAACATAAAACTAAATCCTGTGCATTTTCTCATAGCTATACTGACCTTGACAGCCTAAGAAGGGTACAACTACCCTTTGTTCAACAAAACAAACAAACTGAATTTAGATGAAGGGTGTGTAAAATAAAGCTGTCACCATACGTTGAGCTTTCTGACCATAAATATTTTGTGCCAGATGCAATAAAGAGCTGACACACTGGTCTACAATCACCAACTTCAATGTTAAGTATCCAGCATGGAAAGAAAACTCTGGCTGAGACATCTGAGGTCCCATGCAGCTGCTGTTGAAGAACCAAAAGTTTGCAAAATAACTCAATGTGCTTATCTTGCAAAGTCTAAATTCCTAAAAGCATGGAAAGTTAAGGCTTCTTCAGGCTTAGATAGAAATTGAAGTGGAGATTTTCTGGGCTCCACCATTCTTGTGCCTAAAATCTCTTTTGTATCTGACCTTGCATTCAGGCCCTGACCCAACAAAGTGTCAGTGAAGTTCTCCTGAGGTTCAAAGACACACACATGCCTGAATGATTTTGTGGAGCGGTGACATAACACCTTAACAAAGCACTAAGATGATGATGCTTCTTGGCACCTGCTGAAATTGGACCCAATGTAGTCTGTGCATACTAAGCCTAAAACATTTTAGTGGGTTTACACCAGAACACCATCGATGGTCTTTTCCAAGTTGAATCACAGGAAAATCACAAGAAAAGAGGAGGTCAGGAGGAGAGCACTTTAACAGCTTTCTTGACCCTTTGTGATTTATATTTTGTGTACAACATTTTAGATTAATGTATACTGAATTGCTTTTTTTGCTGCAGAGCCTGTTAAAGAAGAGGATTATATTTCATAGTAACATCGCTTAAACATTCTGTGCAGATGTATCAGGTTCTATGGGAGAAATGTTATTTCTATTTTCATACACTATTTTTACAGTGTAATAGTGGAGTAATGAACTTTGCAGAACATTTAAATGTTAGCTCATTGGCTCAAGAAGTCTGAGATCCGAATGCCAAGAAATTTCTCTTAATTGGACAGGTGTCTTATAAAATGGCCAAATGTCCTTTGATTGGATCTGACTTAAGTATTGACAGTTATTCAGAAATAAAAGACAATGCTCAATCTTAGGAAAGTAACAGCATAATAGATTTAATAATACATTATAATACTGTTGTAGTTCTTTGCCAGTAAATGAGTGTCAAGACACTGTCAGTGGAACAAGCAAAATTGCTGAGGACTGGGCTGGCTCTTCCCATGCATTCAGTCTGAATTTGGCCACCATCTTCAAAAGAAAAGGGCAGATTTTTGCGAATACTACTCCTGGTGTGAGTTCCTCAGTGTATCTTCACTTTCATTGCCCCAGAACACGAAGAAGCTTTGTTTCCATGGTCAGCATTTTATTATGGGTATCGTATTCCATAATTTGAATTGGTACCAAATTGTGTTTTAAATTTCAAGGAACAGCCTACACACAGAATGGTCCACAGGCTTGGTAATTACCCTGTTGATGGTAACACCTAGGAATCTCTTCTCTCAGTGAGAAATGTCTTATTTATTACAGGATTTTGTAATACTTACAGAAATGGGACTAATTTACCTTTATGCATCATCGTTTTGATGAAACCAGGAATTTTTGACCCAGGGTCTTCCATAATGTTACATCTACGTTTGTAGATGTAGATGTTCCCCTGCTGTTAATTGCATTTCTCCCGCTTTTTTCCCCAAGTAATTTAACTGAGTTTATTTCAAATAATTTAGTAATTATTTTCTTAATGCTTGGTAATAGGTATTTGTCTGTCCTCATCTGCAAACTTTTCAAAGCAGCATTATTCACAGTAGACCCTGGCCTTGAAAATGACAAGATATCAACTTAAATGAGCATTTTTAGGATTTCAAGGACTTTTTCTGTTGTCCTGGTTTTGGCTGGGATAG
>NW_009188817.1:0-1325 GCF_000690835.1 Fulmarus glacialis
CCCCCCCCCGCCCCCGCCCCGAGTTAGAATACATTTGCATTCTCTTATTTCTTTTTCTACCCTAAGGCTGAGGTGAGGTGTGTATATGTTAGTTCAGAGTAAGCAACTGAAACAACTCTACTGAATGTCAACTTGTTCACATGCTTTGATTTGCATTTGGTGCACCTACAGTGGCTTATGTGATACAAAGGAAGGATAAGCATTTGACTTTGGTCCAGTCTGTTTTGGACTCGGGGGGTGATCTGGGGAATTCCGTTTTGGTTTGAGGACCTTATGGCCACATAGTGTATTCTCCACCAACTGCTTGTACCAGTTGCTGTTCCTAGGTGTACACCATGCATCTGTCTTAAGAAGCAATGTGTAGCAGTTTTGTGCCTTGCTCAGAGGTCAGCTAAGCTACAAATCAGGCTGCTGTAGCGGGGGATGTTGTTTTTGTTTCATTCTCTGGAGACACTCTGGCATCTCCTTCTGGGGCGTTCGTCTTGTCTTCCAGAGGCACTTTGGCACCTCCTTTTTAAGATTACCATGCTAGTTAAGGTAACCACAAGATTTTGAATCTACTCAGATGAAAGAGTTCGGCTGAAATTCCTGTTCTTGAGAGTCCACTTCTTCTTTGCAGTTTGTTCAATCCCACCATATGATCAGTACGCTATTGCTGCTGTGTAGGTAGGAAGGGCAATAGTTATCATCACCTATGTATGGGAATTAGTTTTAGAAGACCCTAGTGAGACTTTTAAATGAAATACTTCATGGGGGTTTTACTGCGTTGTTTAAATGTGGTATTGGTAGAGAGGTCTTAGACTGGAAAGGCTGCCTGTACAAAGTGCCTGTCTTCACGTATTGGGCTTTAAGCACCTACCGTTGTGCTTCAGCTCTGCTTGTATAGCGCTGCACTGCTTGCTTATGTGAACAGAACTGTACTGAACAAATTGATTATTGCAGGCAGCTACTTCTGTACTATCTGGCAGGGGAGAACTTCGGCTCTTAGTTTGTATATTTATAAGCCAATGCCACACCTGACCTTGAATTTCTTGTCTGCTTATGCCCATAAAGCAAGGATCCAAGAGGAGAGATCCTCTGGAGAAGGTGTTCAATTTTCATACAAATAAAAATCTGACCTGAAGTTCTTCAGGTGGTCAATGTGTTTATTAGCTATTTGCAGGATTTTGTATGATGTTGGAGATGGCATACTTCCTCAAATTCTTTGTTCAGAAAAGCAAGGTGTCTTGCAACCTAAAATAATGAAAGTATTTTATACAAAATAAAATTCTTCGCACTGTAAACCTTCAGGTTCTTGCACAGCTATTCTCATCTTCGTCTTTTCC
>NW_009188817.1:1337-1854 GCF_000690835.1 Fulmarus glacialis
CTTTCCCTAAAATGAGGCTTTTCCTGAAAGAATTCATTTTGTGAATAACTGCCACAACAACCAAATAACATTTGCTAGGATTTGTTAAAATTAACAGTAATAAAATTTGTATCCAACTGTGATAGTCTGAGACACCAGTAACAATATGGCAGGTCTTGGCAGTATGTTGCTTTTAGCGTGCACGCTTGTACAAAGTGCAAAATGTTGAAACCTAATTGTAGTAGCGTCCTTTGATAGTACAGATCACGCATTTCAAAATGTAAAGATCAAACCCATCATATATGTTTTACTCATGAAGAAGATAGAAGAAAATAGCCAGTATGACAATTTTAAGCACTTAATACTCTACAATGCAAGATTCTTCCTGCTGGAACAATGTTTTTGCACAACTTGGAACCTTTCATTCAAAGCTCTCAGCACATTACAGTGGGAGTTTAATACTATTTTGAGGCTGAAGGCACAATGAGATTCAATAATCTGGCTCTGTCACTGGCTGTTTTTATATACATATATATAT
>NW_009188818.1:0-6554 GCF_000690835.1 Fulmarus glacialis
GGGAGAAGGGGTCTCTCATGAATAAAGGGGTATTCCATGGGCAGAGCTTGGCGTTCGTACCGAGGTACCTTTCCGAGAACGAGATGCCCCCCATTTATTTAACTGTAGAAAATCCTGTCGGGCTTCTTCATGAAATAAGAGCAAAACCTGTTTATCTAGATGATAAACAAGCCCCCTCTTCAAGGTCGGGCCCCTCATCACGATACATTTGATTCCTACACAACAGCTATAGAACTAAAAAAAAAAAATATATAATACCTTATGTAAACTTCAACCTTTACTAGAACAACACTGAGGATCAGTGGACATCTTGGTTTATAATGTAAGACCTACAACATATAGGAGTCTTTCACATTAAATACTATTTTAAAGGACACGAGCTTATTTTGTAATGGTTATTTATAGAAAGTACGTTCAAAGGCTGAAGTGCAGTTGTAGGAACATTTCAAATAAGTTCTAGGCCGTTCCATTTTTTTTTCTGAGAAATTTGCATACAATTTTCACCTCATTTTCCTCCCAAAATAACTGATGTTTCCA
The DNA here is from genome assembly GCF_000690835.1 of Fulmarus glacialis. NCBI lineage: Eukaryota > Metazoa > Chordata > Aves > Procellariiformes > Procellariidae > Fulmarus > Fulmarus glacialis. Next base: position 538 of record NW_009188818.1, read on the forward strand.
TAGCAGGCTTCAATCTACAAGCAAACCAACCTCCCCCCTATTTGTTAAGGAGGCATGCATTTTTCTTTTAGACTCTTACATTACCAAACTAATTCACCTAGTCCTTTCTAAACTTGTCCCTTTGTTAAACCAGATGATTCACACCAGCACTACCCTAAGTCTGGCCTGTCAGAGCCAGAATCCAATCCTAGCCATAGTCCTATCTCAATCCAAGGCTTGCTCCATGGTTATCCACCCTGATAGCTCCCAAAGTCATTATGTGAATTTTTGCTTGGTGACATATCCCTAGAAAACAAAACCAGTTTAAAATACTAAAAAAGTAAAGGATTAATAGTGTTTGTTTAGAAACCAAAAGAAAGTTGGTATCTGTAAGACTCCAAAGAACAAGTAAGCATAAAACTGAAGTCACAGTGCAAAAGAAAAGCAGAGTAAACTTTTCTAGGTAAGACAAATATTCATTATATGCAGATAAGGTAATAAACTGATAAAGAGAAAGACTTGTAGACCTATCAAACAGTTCTGGACCTAAGACCACATCAGCTTTGTGTGTTACGCTACACCAATCTTTTGGTATGTGATGCTGAATCCTTACTGAACTTTTCCAATTACTCCTTTTTTTTTTTTTTTATATCATTTTCATGTCCCAGTGACAGACTTTCTAATTTCAAATCTCCTCCAACACCTTTTTCTGTCTTTAGTATTTGAGGGGAAAAAAATAATATCTACATTCCCTCCCTCATTTTTTCCCAAATATCTTACTGAATCAATCACTAGCATACAAAACCATATTAGTCCAAAAATTTGACAACCTCTGCTCAGGTCAAGTTTTGGGGACTGTTAAAAGTGATTATGAGGTCCTATACCAAAGTGTTGCACCAGATCATTTGTACGATTTGAATGATTTCTGCCTCAAAGCCGGTCCTTTACCTCTCAGGATTTTTGTACAACGAATAAAATACAGATCTGATTCTGACATTGGTCATTAGACACCTACCACAATACCCAGTGTTGATCACTAGGCGTGACTGATTTGTGTTGCTGTTTGGTCTAGAAAGAAAACTACTGAGTGCAAAGAATGTAAAAAAGGTAAAATTCTGTATCATCTTCCTTCAGAGTTTATTCTGAGTGAATTGTACATGGTAATAAAATAGAGAATATGGGGTTTGTTACTTTTTCTGAGTAAAATTCAAATAATGTAAAAATCTCCTTAAAAAAAACCCCAAATCAAGAACTCCAGTAAGAGCAGTACAATGGATGAATTGAAATTAAGATGTTTAATAGAGAAAGGTTCTTTGAAATTTTAAGATTGATTGATTTTGTACTAGTTTTACTGTATTTAGAAAACTTGGAAAATTTAGATAGGTGGGTAAGGAAGCTTTTCTGAAGGCAACTTTGCCTTATTGTGGAGGTACTGATGCTACATAGCTACTTTGCAGAGATTCACCCAAACGAGGTATACCAATAAAAAAAATCTCTATATTCGTGGCTTCTCTATGCAGAAGTCCTCCTCTCCAGCTGTTACACGCTCTATGATATACTTGTGTATTTTAAAGCCAGAAGGGGCCATCAGTAGGCCTGCCAGCACTATGAGATAGAGTACTCTTTCCTGTTACGAAATGAGAGTCTCATTTTTATTTTAAGTTAGGCTGTAACCTTCCCAGTTAGTCTGCTGATGGCTTTCTCTTGATACAAACAGGCTTTTCAACGTATCTAGAATATTTTCAGAATATTTTCCCTATGGGTGTATATTGTATCTTGCAGTTAGGTTACTTCTCCATAGTTTTTAACCATGTATTTTAGTACACAAACTGCCTGCACATCAATACTTAAAAGAAAAGAAAGTACAAGTTTCCATACCTCAGCTTCAGAAACCCAGAACGAAAACTATTAAATCAGGCATTACTATGAAAAGCATGCAGCTGAGAATTATGCTCCCCTGTAAAGCACGTGGAACAACTTTCTATGCTGCAGGGAAAGTGGTACAGCAGAGCAGGGCAGCCAGCACTGCAAGAGCGCCGATAGCTTGAGATAACACAAAAGCACGCAACAAATCCAGATTGACTTTTCAAGCTTCAAACAGAACGATATGTTACTATACTTTTAGAATAGAACTGTCTTTTTTTTTCCCTCTCCTCTCACAGGGCACTTACTTTTTGAGTAACACTGCACGGTACATGCCCGTACATTGGGCTGCAGGAAGGGAATACAGCGTATCAAGTAATATAGAAGGCCTTGGGTTATCATGCTGCAAAAGCAGATTGTGGCTCTTAGCAGGACTCATCTCAAGATGGGGTCCTGTCTAGAGGCACATCTCCAGCTCCAGTACAGTGCTATGACCTCTTTCCGGTACCCCGTGGACCTGATGCATTTGATCAGCAGACACTCGTTTAGGTCAGCTAGCTGTGTTGGCACAGAAGACGATAAGGGAAGGACAGGGTATAGTGTCGTGCTTCAGTTGTGAGATGCAGGCCTAAAGAGAAGACGTATGAGATTGGACAGTTTGACAGATCTCATACGTTGATTTCCTGTCCACCCTCGTAACAACCCTATTGCATGTGAGGGATAGAAGATTGACATATATACATATACACAAAAGTAATTTGTTTAGAAGCAAGTTTTTCCTCCCTATTTATTTAGCCCCTAAAGCACAAGTCTCTGGCAAATTCAACTTCAGTTGAAGAACCCAACTTAATTTTCTTACTTTTGAAATATTGATGTCTCAAGAAAAAGCCAAGATGACGGCTTGAAACATCAACTTCCTCCTTTATTTGAAATCATCTTGTCCAAAGATTTAATCAGAATTTAGGTCAGTTTGAATGCCAACGTAGCTGTATTTGTGGTGTATATGTTACATATATTTTTTTCTTTCCTGTTCTTTAAAACATTTTTCTAGTTTCTGTCCTTGCCTTTCGTTCATTCTAAGGGTCTGAATCAAAGTCAGAAACGCCATTTCTTATTTGACAATAGCCAACAAGTATTATTCAGCTGGCTGAAGAGATTAATGGAGATTGCAAGTGGCAGAATTAACCTCGAGGAGTAGAGAATGGCTAACAGGGCACAGCTATTGTTGATGCTGACTTGCCAAGCAGAAGCAAATTCCTTAGGAGTGAAAGCACTTTACTACAGGAGGCTTTGCTCAGAAGAGCACTGACAAGAGCTGCTGAAGTGAAATATCAGGAAATCATACAGAAGACATTTTCTTTCCTCATTATATAATTTCCTAATCAGGATCTCAAAATATGACCTGTTGACAGTTGTCCCTTCTGCTTTGAATTTACCATTGTACTTACTATATAACACTCTGTGGTTAGTTGTATCGTACAGATTTATTTGTACCTTCACTATTTGGTAGAGTGGTTTGATATGTACTCATTCCCAGGCTATATAAGAGGGCACTGAGATCGGGTCCTGAAGCAGCAAAAACTTTGCTTATGCCAAGGACGTAAGTGAAGGTGTTTAAGCATCAGCGTGAGCTTAAGTATCGCCACAAGCAAGTAGTGACTCTGTAGTTAAAGCTCATGCTTGGAAATAGGCAGTGATGTGCCCTGGGCGATTTCACTGCCTCAGGACTACTTGGCTTTTTTGCAATTAATTTAAAGCCCGAGTTTATTTAACTGCAAGGCCATATATAAAAATGGTACTTTTAGTAGAGACTATACATGCTTTTTTTCCCATTCCTGAAAAAACCGGGTGATCTTGTTTAAGCCTTTGCTTGGCAGATTTGTTTAGTTTGTTCTAATTGGTTTCAACCATATAAATTCCAATGATAATTCAAAGTAGATCTGACTAGTTTTGCACCAACTAGAAAGTGTAATTTGAAAGTTTCTTTACTCATGAGACAAAAAGGGAAATCCATCTGAGCTTTTGTTTGTTTGTTTTTTTTTTTCTTTTTTAAAACAATACTTGCCCCCCTTCTCTTACAACAACATGTACATACTCCCCTGTTCGGACAGTATATATACATGTATAGGCATATGTGTAGGTTTTGAAGCAAAAGTATTGATGTCAATGACACACTCTGCGTAATTTTAAATATGGTACTATGTGTAATATTGACAGGAGATTAGTTTAAACAGAATCTCATGATTTTTTTTTAAACTTGCCAAAACAAGACACAGGTTTTAAAGATCTTTGTTTCAAAAGTTTTGGAGTTGGCCTCTTTGCGGGAAAGGGCTAGGCTTTTTGTTTTGTTTTTAAACACAAGCTGACATTTTTAGTGAAAAACAATTAAAACCTTTTTCATTGGCTCTAGACCTAAGGTTACATAAACATCAAAGGACATAAGCAAAAGGGCGTGATGCCGCAGCAACAACTTAAGTATTTGTTTCACACAAAGCTTTTTTCTGCAATATGGAAAAAGCCAATATGACTCATAGATCTTTGGTTAATTTTGCAAAGCTAGCAAACGCTAGTATAGCTTATCCACAGGAAAGCTCTTGCTGGGCAAACTTTACTTTATTAAACGAGTCTCCCTTTGTTTTGTTGTTATTTGTTTTAAACACAACTTGCCAGTCCTACTGTCTAAAGCAGCCAGCCCTTTCATTGGATCCGAGACACATGGGATTTGCTTATCCCAGCAGGGCTGGGATAAGATTTAAAATGGAAGATATTAGAAAGCGAGGACAGCATGTCACAGCCTCCTTCCTCTCTTGCAGACTTGGGTTTATTTATTTTTCTCCCTTCCTTCCTGCCTGTTGAAAACACCTGTATGCACTGGTTGCAGAAAGATCTCATCTTCATACCAAAGGATATGACCCAGACTGTATACTGTATTGTACGATTTGTCACATGCATAGTTTATACTGCTCCCTCACGCCTTTTCCTCTTCAGCCTTTCACTTCTTACGACAAGCAAGCAGAATGTAGGTTTTGGATTAACTGACATATCTCATACGGTTATGAGATTTTTTTTGTTTGTTTTTTTAGGACAACACAGTAAAAATGTCACGATGGGAGGGAAAGGCCAGTCAGCTGCTTCCTTCGGCACGTGACCAGGGTGAGATTGCTGAGCACCAAGAACTTATGGTCGTATCCGTAGAAGAGCTCTGTATCAATAAATATGGGATATTCTCTGGTGGAGCCAGGCAGGGTTCAAAACATTAAAACAAAGCTGTGTTAGCTGGCTGGGTGAGGTAAACTGACAATTCCTCTAAAGGCTTACACTTATGAAAGCAAACTGGATCGATTCCAAAACTGACCCACCTCACCAAAGAGGAAATATTGACTTTAATGTAATCTTTTTCCATGCTGAGGAAATTTGTTTTACGCCCTCTTCTCAAACAGAATGGAAAAATTTAATGACACTGTCCCTGACATTATTTGAAAGAATCAATGAGCAGATTAAAGTAAAAAAAAATGAAGGTCAGTGTCTTTTATGTCAGTCCCTGCCAATTTTTAACCACTAGTTTGGTGATTGGCAGTCTTTATGTATAACCTAGACTTAGCTGAGTAATACAAGCATAGCTCTTCCAAAGCTGGATTTTAATAGGCCGCTGGGGTGAAGTTCCCCATTTCTTTCACCTCTGTTGCACATGAAAGTGGAAATGACAAATTTTAAGAACTCCTGCAATTCCTCCGTTATCAGCAGGCAGAATCAGGAAGCCAAGACATACTTAAGTTACTGGCTACCTGTTTTGAATACCTCAGGAGGGACTGATCATCTGTGAAATTTTAGCAGTGGAAAGGGGAGCCAGAATCAGCTATTGTGGACATGCTTCAGTAACTTAAGCTTGAATGAATGGGCAGGGACGTTGTACAGGCTCATCCCTTTTTATCACAGATCCGAAGCCTCAAAGGACACCAACAGAGAAAACAGGAGACAAGAACATGCACTGGCAGGGAAAACAAACAAATATACTGTTTGCAGAAATAAAGAAAATTATGAAATGGGTGTTTTGTTGTTTTGTTTGTTTTTCTTTGTTGTTTCTTTTCTTTGCAACTGTACCAGTAGCAAAACCTAAAATCAACAGAAAGGCTCTCAAAATCAAAATTATTGACGACTGGCCGACAGTTTAGGGA
>NW_009188818.1:6574-14334 GCF_000690835.1 Fulmarus glacialis
TTTATCCTTCCATGCCTGATAATTACATAAATGGGAATTAGAGGTAGCAGCAGTAGGATGCTGGCCTTCAGGGTGCCATTAATGTTAAAAGTACATGACTTTGGCTTTGAAATGTTGGCGTGTACTGAAGTTGTTGGGGTTTTTCCCCCATAATTTACATTTTTGTATGTTCCATCTGTATACCACAATGTAAAAGCATGCTAAACCCCCCCATTTCTACAGAAAATAAATAAGGAGGCAGCAGGAGGAGTATGAATGACATTAGGAAACACCCTGATTTCCAAATCTTTAACTACAACCATTTGACAATACTAGTAGGTGCTGCAGCTTTATCTTCCATGTTGCTGCCCCAAAATGCTTTGCACAGTTGGATGGTAATTACAGTTTTAATGACACAAGTAGGAGTGTGAATTTAAACATAAACAGCTCCAAAGAAGAGAGTACACAGCTGATACACAAAAAGATGAAGCACAGGGACACACAGAATATGGTCTAAATGACAAGAACTGTGAAAATCAGAGATGAATACCAGTGAAACTACGTGGAGAGACAGGCCATGTGGATGTTGCACAGCTAGAAGCTGGGAAGAGAGGCAGAGAAATGAGGAGGCCTGTTTCATTGCTACTTTTCAGCTGCCTGACGTAGCAACCTCACTTGATGCCTGTTGCTGTAAACCAGTAGTAACTCCACTGAGAGCAAGCTATAGCAGCAAAAAAGTAACGGAGTTATGAATAAATCCCATTATCCTTCAGAAAAGGAAGAGAAGTTTTGAAGCATTTCCTCAAGCGAGCACGGGACTAGCGAGACTGCTTGTGGAAGTGGGGATGTGGTCACGCGTCTTTGCTGACATGTCAGGTGATGTGTTTGGCATGTGTTAGAGCATTGAGAGAGCTCTGAGAAGACTCAAGGGTGGGAATGCCAGTAAAGAAGCAGAGAGAAAATAAAGCCATTTCTGCAATGGTTGCGTTGGACTAACATTGCTGAGACTGTCAAACTCTGGGGAAGCAAACCAGTCTGAGACAAACTTAATGCCAGTTTTGTCAACACTGAAATTGGGAAGAGAAAAAAAAAAAAAAAGAAAAAAGTTATGCTTGAAAATGCTTGATTTCACTCACACTATTTATGTCTTTCCACCCCTCTCAGATAACCTTCCCTTCTCTTATCCCTTACCTCTCACTTTATAAATATAACGAAAAATTCATTCCCATATACACAAAGGGCAAACTCACACGAGCCTCTATGATAGTTCTAGTGAAATTCTTGTGGACTTCTCCCAGAAAAACATACGAGTTTGAGTTCATGCCTTTTGTTGGTAAAGCAGTGCATTCCAAGGATATTTAAAATAAAACGTTTAACAGCAAAAGCTGTTCTTTATAACAGATTAACATTATCGAATCCATAGCAAAATGCTCCACAAGCATACAGTGATGTAATTCAAGGCTGAAAATTAATTGGAAAAGAAAACAAATACTACTGCCTTTTGGACAAGTGGGGCAAAATCTAAGGTCTTGGGAGTGAACTGATACTTATTTTTTCATTTAATCATGGTGCCATTGCTCAGTAAATGTGTCTTCTTGTAGAACTACTTCCAACAGGTGGCTTTCTCTAAACATGCAAAGAGTGTATCTCTATAACTTCTGAATAGTTTTTCAGTATAAGTTACTGGTGAGGTTTCTTAGCTATTTCTTAAAAGAAAAAAAATCACCCATGAAGGTGCTTCACCCTATTCATATATTAAAAGTGAGTAGCTTTTGGCTATCAGACCACTTATGTAGTTACCTAACCCTAGTACCTTAACACAGCTGTTTGAGTCATAGCCTTACTTTGAACAGTACTTACTACATCTTTCTCTATGTTTTGCTGATAGTTTAGTATAAGTCTTTGTAACTGGGTAAACACTGTAATTTCATTCACATTTTCAGAATTACTTTTCAATTAATTAAATGTTAAATATACATGACACAAATCCACTGGATTAATTGCAAGTAAATCTGAAGTTTGAAAGCCTGTAATCTATAAAATTTCCAGTTCGCTAAAATTCTGAAAATAAGTTTCGGAAGCACAACATAATATCCTTTCACAAATCAATATATATAATGAAAAGGAGGAAATTGTACACAGGAGCTTCAACACATTGTTTCTTAAAACTAAACAGAAGCTAAAACTAAAGTCAATACTTACTAATAATTTGCAAGGAAGCTTGGAATAAGAATGTTTTAGGCAAGCCAGTTACTCACTCACTTGAAAAGAGAGTGCTTGGGGCTCCCCTGCTCACATGTACCTGGGCTGGGCTGGGCTGGCTCATTGCCAAATTCCCATGTGAAGCAGAGGCCAGATTCTGGGAAATTCTCATCCCAAAACCAGCTCACAGAGTTTTACTTAAGTTTATCTCAAATGACCAAAAAGTACTTAGTTTGGACAGTGTGATTCCAGGTTAACATTATTTATATTACAGGGTGTGTCAAATTCATAGCATAAGAATGACAAGAATTTATTGCTATTTTTCCAAGGGGGCTTCGGTTTTAATGTAATCTACACTTCTTACCCTAAAATAAAGGTATACAAATTTTGGCCTCATTATCTCAGAAGACACTAACAGTATCACAGCTATCACTAATTAGGCAAAACCAGACTTGATCATGCAGCTTCTAAACAGCAGGGAATCAGAAAATGAACGGCCAGCCATGACGTACCTGGGACTGCTGCATGCACCCCCTTCCCGAGAGCAGCACGCACACATTACAGAACAGATCAGCCCACTTACACGGCGCTGAGTGCCAACTTCATCATTCAGGACAGCGGAGTCTGATTCTTCTAATTTTGCTCCTTCTCTTCCTCATTTACAGGAGGGAGAGACTGCATGGCCTGTAGTCACTTCCCTCAACAGAAATAGTTGCTATCTATGCAGTTTCTTTTTTAAACTACTGTATTTTTAAGGAGCTGTTTGAACAGGGGTTTATTTATTTATTATTATATTGAAATTGAACCTTGAGCTAGTAAAACTAATATTATGGTAGTGCTCTAGTTCTAAAACCAGAGCTGCTGCTTTCACAGAAGGAGACTTCAAATTGCAGCACAAAACTTTTAACTGTTGAGCACGGAGATGTGCGCAGTGTGCAAGCCCCAGTTACTGCGAACAGCAAAAGCAGCAGAAGCCTATTTTTCAGAGGTTATTGCTGAGAGTTTTAATTGTAATCCAAAACCTTAATGCAGAGAAAAGCTATTTTTGGAGGAGAAGGTGGGGTGGATCAAAATTACTGCAACTTTTTCCATTTTTTTTTTGTTTGTTTGTTTTAAATGCCACTTGCGTTGCACTGCAAAACAGCACAGAAACAGCATTCATCTCAAAGGTCAATGATCTCCTGAGGGCAAAAGGCAGAGAGTCAGTCTTCAGGCTAACATAACTTGATCAGCAATCATTCAAAAAGCTGAATGGGGAAGAAATAACAAGACACTGAGAATTTGGCACAGGCAGATGGAATTGACCCAAGCCATCTCTATCTATTCATTGCACCCAGAGCAATTCTGTCTTCCCCTGGTATCCTACAGCTTTCTGTCCTGCTATGGCTCATGTTCAGCCCTTTGGCTGGAACTACCAGCGAGGGCACCAGACATTTTGGCTTATAATGCCATCTAAATGAAGACAGCACACAACTCTGCTCTCTCTTGTCCTCATGAAGCCTGCTTTCCTAAACTCTGACAGATACAGTGAAAATAACTTGGCCACGGAAACCTTGTCGGAGTTGATTCAGTCTTCATAAAGCAGTAGTTTGTATTTTCAGCCAAAGGAGCCCACCTTCTTTTTCCCAACATGACTCAAATTTATGATCTCATCTGTGCAGAGGCCCCAAAGACAGAGAGACATTCTGGTTTCCAGTTGTAGGAAACCAGGCCAGCAATTCTATTCCTTCTGGGGACAGCATTGCCATGTCCTTCTCTGACAGTGTATACTTCAACAGAACCTAATCTGTGAGGCAGGTGGAAAACATTTGCCAATGTAAATAATAACTCATCTACTCTTTAGGTAGAGCAGAGAAGAGCAGCATACTACTTCTGTGTTCAATAACCTGCGCTGGGGTGGGGCTCGTGGGTGAATGAAACGGGACTTTTTTTTGGTACAGTCTATGACACCAAAATATGTTGGTGTCATAGAAGAGTAGGAGAAATGATTGACAACAGGCTCCTGGCCATGTATGTGCTTCCCGCTGCCCCCCTGCAAACTGGTCTCTCTCTTTAATGATGCCAGAAGAAATATGCATCTGTGCTGGTGGCGAGGTGTTTGCAAGATAGGGACAGCCATGTTCACAACAGACCACTGCCTTGGAATGCTACAAATCCAAACATATCCAATCTAGGAGATGCTCTAAAATAGATTTCTTCCTCTGAAGTAGTCTTCCCTCTTTGACTCTTTCTTCTCTCCTCCAATTCCTCCTCCTCCTATTACCAATGCAGCTCCAGAAAAGTCATGTCGGTATTAGGACATTACCAAATTGTCATTTGAGGGTTTGTTTTTTTTTTTTTTTGGAAGGTCAGGAAACATAGTACTTAAACTAGGGCTGGTGGTTCCTCTGTGACAGCATTTGCCAAGGTGGAATTGTAACCGAATAGTGACAAATACAGAGGAATCAGTAAGAAAAACAAATCTGTTGCTGATAAGGGCTCAGCTGTAAAACTTAAGCCATCTACCTCTCTTCACTGCCTGGTCACTCTTCTCACTGCAGGCCTCTGAAGTCTCTAACCACTGACTGTTATTACATAGCATCTCTCTCAGCCAGCCATGCCCTGGTGACGTAGAGGACATAGAATATACATGTATTCTGTTCCTGAGCTACTGATGAGGAATAATCTTCACAGAATTAAGTTTTAAAACAGTTTTCCTTCAATATCATACAGGAAGACGCAGCTTGAGAACGCTTTCCTATGTGATGCTTGCATAGTGACACACCCCAGAACAGCCTTTCACAGTGCCGCTGAAGGCAATGCCCTAGGAAAAACAGCTTCTCCTCAGTGGACTTTGTTTGCTTTAGCTTGACTTTATTTTCAGGGGATTAAAGCACAGCAATAATATTTGTATGGTCTTGAAACTCTCTTCTGTTTTCGGAAAAAAGCACGTTGTTAATGTAAGTTCAGAGAGGAGGCAAAAAATATTTTCCTTTAGTTTCACTTTGCCACGTTCTAGGAGGAGCAAAACCAGACACCAGAAACCTCCCACAAAAAAAAAAAGCTGACTGCTAGAGCTTTTTTACAGAACTTTTGACCCTGATCTTTAAAAAAAGGTATAAAAAAGTGTTCTACATAATTTTGTGATCCCTATAGCAATACTACTTTGTTGAGCTGTTTGAAGATGGGATTTAATACAATTTAGTCTTAAGTACTGCGAAGCATCCACAAACTACAAGGTAGGAACGATTACCGAACGATATGTGAGTGACACAATTTTGTTCTTTACCCATATACTCCAAACATTTACATTATCTTTGGCAGAAAGATGCTTTCCATCTGACAAATCTGTAAGCCATCGGAAAAATTGACACTCATGTTCAGTAGGGAACAGCGAGTCCTGTGGAGACAATGGGATGTAAGACCTGCCTCCCTCCGCCCCCCATTGTGCTTGTGGCTGGTGGAGTTCCAAGAGAATGTGGAAAAAAGATTATTTGGTTTCTATTACCCTAAAGCAATCATTTCCAGTAGTCACCTAGTGAACTCAAAGGAAGTCTGCTTGGTTTAATTTTTTCCCTGAAAACGATGATAAAACAAGTTTATAAAGGAACACGGTACTTACTCTTTATCAGGCTCCAATTCAAGAGTTTAAAACATATTGCTGGCTTTACACAGGCAAGTATTTGCCGGGACTCAGTTCCTTAGTAGCTCCTTTCAAATCAATGGGAATGTAAATGTGCTACGAGTGAGGCACATGCTTTAGGGTCTCGCTGAATCATGTCCTTTGCATGTCACAATCATTACTGAAAAATGTGGTCGTGACCATACACCAAATTAGGACAAGAGCATTTGTTATGGAAGGTAGAGCGTGGCAGACATGAAGCTGGTGTGCATGTGAAGGGGGGTGTGTGTGTGTGTGTGTGTGTGTGTTTCCTGCCATGAGACTACCAAGGATTTATATCTTTTCCAGATTCTGCCATTTCTGGAGAAGTCTTAGATGCTAGAAGCCAGGCATTTTGAAAGCCATGTTATTTCTTTAGATACATTGCATACACATTAAAAAAAAAAAGTCTTGGTTTCTGCCAGGTACGTGACACCATAACAACCACCATAACAACATAACAAATCTGCTTTTTTACGAAATGCTTCATACACACTGAATTCAGTATGAACCAAGATGACTTTGTTTCCTTCTCTATTTGATAGTAACATTTAAGCCTCTCTAGTATGCAGAGAAGTATATATGTATGCTGCTCCCAAATATTATGTGGCTCTACGAGAAAAGCAGTATACCAAATGACTGATGCAAAATCTATTAAAATTAATATGCTCACTTCAGTGAACTCTGGATTAAACTTCAAAGTTAGTTTTGTTTCTCAAGTTTCAGTAGAGATTTTTTTAATGACAATGGAAGAGAAAAATATAAAAGATAAAACCAACATCTACAATTAAGCAGTAATGCACAGCTATCATTAAATGGCATGGCTTGGTTTCTTTCCCATGAAGAAAGGCTCCCGTCCCTCTCACCCCTTCAATAAAATTGTTTTAGCTTTTAGTTTCTTTAAGCCATCACAGAAAATTTCTGAGTATGTTTCATTGTAAGCAGCAAGGTGTTTCATTGCTTTCAACTGCCAGAAGTTGTTGCAGAAAAGTATGCAGCGTAGATATTCCAGAAATTATGTACTGCCTTAATACATTGCCTCTTTGCTTTGTCTTCATTTGCTCATGTTCATATTATTAGCCTACAATTATTAAGTCCAGTTTACTCATAATGACAATTCTCTGTCAAGAAAAACCCTTCTATTTCTGTGCTGAAGAGATTTAGTTAAAACATTAAATTTAAGAGCGAGTTGTTCTTGTTTTGCCACTTTGTAGAAATTTTTCCTTTGCTGTTTTGAGGCCCACTCCTGCAGATCAGCTGAAGGAGAAGTCTAACTGGAATTGGCAAGGGTAGCAGGTGAATGAAGCTGCTACCATACATAGTGTCAAGGAGGCAGGAGCTGAGGTTCCAGACACATTGAGCCACATGTACTAGCCTATCCTCTACAAATAAATTAAGCACAGGCCCCTTCCCCCAAAAGTTCAAAGTAAAATAAACAAACAAGATACCACTAAAGTAAAGGGATACATAAAAGAGAATAAATAATGTGAACTAAATACAGAGGGAGATTGCAATAGGTCCAAAAGCAGGGGTACTCGTATTTTTGCAGAAGTTTAGATAATTTTCTTACCATTACTTTCTGTTTATGTTAACAATTTGCTAAGTTTCGAATCCACCAAAATCTCTTGGTTCTAGATTTATAGGAAGCAAAACCTACATTTAGAGCTGCTGACTGGCGCCATAGAAATTTATGACAACTTGTATTTATAATACATGTAATTTCAGCTCCAGCGCTGTCGTCCTGCAGTTGGAGTAATGCCTATTACCAGAAAAGGCACTTGGTTTTACAAACAAAACACTACTTACAAATGCAAATATAATACCTTTTTTCCTGCTCCCCCCCCACCCCAAGATACACAAAGCCTGAACCAGCAATGTGTTCTCTGAGATTTCATGAGAATCTGCGAAAGGAATAGAATCATAGAATCATTAGGGTTGG